>NC_056735.1:1559852231-1559934731 GCF_019279795.1 Protopterus annectens
ATGAGAAGGTTCATCCAGGCCCAGATGCAGATGGGAGTGTTTGCCTCCCCTCGGGGAGCTCAACACCCTTTTAAGCCTATTGCTCCTTCTCCGACCCGCTATCCGGGTTCGGAGCAGCTGGAGCCGAGCAGCTGAGCCGGGTGGGTCGGCGCCGATAGTACTTGGTACCGGATCCGACCCTGCCCTCGAAAGTGCCGGACCCGACCTCTCGGAGCCTGGATCCGAGCCGGATCCGGGGATCAGTGCTCCCGGCGCCGCCTGTGTCGGAGCGTACTGTCCCTTCGGATCCGAGTGCCGCGCCGCTCCGTCCACTCGGATTCGAGGGGAGCCGATTGTCGGATCCTTTGGTCGAGGTCGGCTCCCTTCGGCTTTTGATGTAGTGGAGAGGGCTCTGTTGGGGGTCTCCGGAACCCCGGCACTTGTTCGGGCTCCGCCCCGGGCTCGCTCTGCACTGGGCCAGGCTTCCACCGCCCGGCCCCTGGGACAGCCCGCTCTGTGCCCCAAGTTGCTCCTATGGAGCAAATTGCTGCTGCGAGGACTCCTCTGACAGCCCCCAGAGGAGGTCCTCGCAAGCATACGGCAAAGGAGGCACATTGACTCCCCCGAGTCTCTCACAGAAGACACGGACTTGGAGGAAGGGGAAGGCTCCCCACGGTCACCCCCCGAGGATGTCTCCTTTGGAGACATCATGGAAATGCTCCGTATAAGGGGCTGGTGGTCTGCCCCCAAGTCTTCCTCTGACGAGTCCGTGTTCTTGGAGGCATTTGAAACGGGCCCGTCTACCTCTTGGGTGTCCCCCCCTGCCGACCCCCTGGTGGACCTTATTACCACCAGGGCGTGGAAGGAACCGGACACCGTGGAGCCAATTCCCAAAAGACCGGATAGGATCCTTAGCCCGCCATCCGACCGGACCCATTGGAGTAAGGGGCCTCCGGTAGATGCCATGTTGACGGTGGCGGCCACAAAGAGGGAACTGGCTCAGGAGAGTCCCTCAGTCCACCCACCGAGCAAGGAGTCTCGGATGATGGACCGCTTGGGGAAGCGGATGTTCAGTTCGGCGACCTTCTCGGTAAGGGCGCTGAACTATTTGGCACATGTTATTCGGATGCAGCGAGATCTTATTAAGGAATACGCTGCATCCCCTGAGTCCATTTCGGAGGAGGACAGAGTTCTGCACTCCACCCGTATGGCCACTCTTAGGTCAGTTACAAATACTTCTATGCGGCTACTCTCCCATGCAACGGAGGGCGCTAGAGCTGCGGGACAGGACTGGTCACTAGACGCCAGGCCTGGCTCCGTCACTGCGATTTTTCTGAGCCCTTCAAAGCGTCTTGCGACGCCTTTGATGGTTCTGCCCTGTTTGGCAAGACCGTTCGAGACGTTGACCCAGAGCGAAAAGGACGGAAGACGCTGTCTGCCGTCGGAATCCGCTTCTCTGCACCCCAGAGGCCCTATTCTAGGAACCAAAAGGGTCAGAAGAAGATGTGGTTCCGAAGTCGCAGCAGTCTCAGCCTGCTCGGACAACCAGTCCTTCCGTGGCAGAGGAGGACAGGGAGGACGCCGCCCTAGAGGCAGAGGGGCTCCCAGAAACTTCGGTCCAGGGAACCTTTCTCTGAACGGCCCGCAGCAACCCTGAGGGTTGCCCGACTGCTCTACTCTGGAGGCAGTCGGGGACGTTGGGCACCTAGCGGCATGGGAGTCCATAACATCGGACCGCTGGGTTCTCCAAATCATATCCAGGGATATCGCATTCCTTTCCTTCACCTTCCAAAGTTGAAGTCCCTCCCAGACGTCCCACCCGGTCAACGGGAGGCCGCTTTGGCAGAAATTGGCCATCTGCTAAAGAAAAGAGCCATCCAGCCCGTTCCCCCAGACCAGATCGGATCAGGGTTCTACTCCAGATTCTTTTAGTGCCAAAAAGACGGGGAACTAAGACCAATCCTAGACCTCTCTCTCTTGAATCTGGCAGTCCCCAAAGAAAAATTCAATGGTCACTCTGCAATCTATTCTCCGCCTTCTGGGAGAAAATCACTGGATGTGCTCGATAGACCTCAAGGACGCGTACTACCACATCCTGATGGACAGGCGCTCCAGGAGGTTTCTCCGCTTCCGGCTGGGAGCCAGTCACTACCAGTTCCGGGTCCTTCCCTTTGGTCTCACCACAGCCCCCAGGGTGTTCACCAAAGTATTAGCAGTGGTAGCGGCCCACCTGAGGCTTCAGGGGTGCAGGTCTTTCCCTACCTGGACGACTGGCTTCTTACCGGCCCAACAAGGCATCTACTTCTATTGGCGCGAGACTCCTTTCTCCATCTTGCTCCCTTTCTGGGCATCACAATAAATACAAAAAAGTCCAACCTGGCGCCCACACAGCTCTTAGATTTTATAGGGGCCAGGCTAGACACAAGGAGTTTACGAGCCTTCCTCACTGCGGACAGAGTTCTAAATCTGCAGCTCCAGGTGCGGGCCATTCTCCATTCAAGTTCTGTTCCAGCGGAGTTGGTCCTGAGGGCTCTAGGGTCCATGGCATCGGCTATAGCACTTCTTCCTCTTGCCAGGCTCAATATGCGATTCTACAGTGGACGCTCTTAGTACAGTGGTCATACCTTGCTCTCCCATGCATCATCCCATAGCGATCAGCAAGGCTTGCAAGCGGTCCCTCTTGTGGTGGCTCCACTCCCGGATCTCCACAAAGGCCGCCCTTTTGTGCTTCTCCCCTCGCCACGGTGACCACGGACGCCTCCGCCTCGGGTGGGGGCACTTTGGGCCGGACCGTCCAAGGCACGTGGAACGATTCAGAGACCTTACTGCATATCAATGTTCTAGAGATGAGAGCAGTGCTCTTAGCGTTGCTAGCACTTCAGGACTTTCTTCCCTTGGGAACAATTGCGATTCAATCGACAACATGTCTGTTGTCTGGTACATCAACAAACAAGGGGAACAAGGTCTTACCCTCTTTGTCGAGAGGCCATGAGAGTTTGGGAATGGGCAATCTCCACCAATCGCTTTCTAATAGCAATGCACATTCCGGTCGGTCCAACATCCTAGCGGACAAGCTCAGTCGCACCATTCTGACCCCTTACGAGTGGTCTCTCAATTGTCAAGTAGCGGAACGCATATTCGCACGGTGGGGAACCCTTCATGCGATCTTTTGCTTCTCCCTCAAACACCAAGTGCGACAGTTTTTTCGCTCTAATACCTCCTCCGGAGGTACCCCAAGAGATGCTCTGGTGCATGCTTGGCCACCCGGTCTTCTGTATGCCTATCCACCCTTGCCTCTGATGCTCCAAGTTCTTCAGAAAGCCTCTCGGGTGGGTTGCAGAATGATTCTCATTGCTCCATTCTGGCCTCGACAGATCTGGTTCCCCTTCCTAAGGTCTCACTCGGTGAATCCTCCTTGGATTCTAGATCCCATCCCGGATCTGATATCCCATCCATCCTGCATTCCTCCTCCGAACCTGGACAACCTGAAGCTGACCGCTTGGCTGCTCCAGTTCCACTCTTGATAAGGACTCCGGTATTTCTTCACCTGTAAAGGCAATTTTGGTGGCGGCTCATAAACCATCCACTAGAAAGGTTTATCAAGCAAATGGAAACGCTTCTCTTTGTGGGCGGAGCGGCAAGGCCTGAATCCCTTCACGGTTCCTCTCCCTTTAGTGCTTGACTTTCTAACCACTCTCTTTAACGATGGTGCCAGCAGTTCCACAGTCAAAGTTCAACTGGCGGCAATTTCTCACTATCACATTGGCCATGACTCTAATCCTCTTATGTCAGCCAAATTGTGTAAAATATTTCTTAAAGGTACTTTTCTTCTCAGGCCCCTATAAAACAAGCAGTTCCTCCTTGGGACCTTTCTCTGGTCCTACAGGCCTTGACCGCCCTCCTTTCGAGCCAGCGGCTACGGTGGATCTCAAATTCTTGTCCTACAAGACAGCCTTTTGGTAGCCATTACATCAGCCAAGAGAGTTTCTGAACTTCAAGCATTATCAGCTAAACCTCCTTACTTGGTATTTCATCCGGACCGTGTCTCCCTCAGGACCGACCCGTCCTTTCTTCCTAAAATCGCTTCTGAAGCAAACATCAATCAATCCATTAACCTCCCTGTTTTCTTCCCTAAATATGAAAACAAAGGTGAATATAAGCTACATTCACTAGATGTTCACAGGCAACTTAGATTTTATCTGAACAGGACAGCTGGTCATAGGCAATCCGACCAGCTGTTTATTTCCTTTGCAAAATTCAATTTGGGCAAGCCAATCTCTAAAGTTTCTCTGTCCGCTGGATTTCACAGTGCATTTTATTGGCTTATCAAGCTTCAGGAAGGCCCGCACCGGAGGGTGTTCATGCCCATTCAACCCGGTCAGTATCTACCTCGGCAGCCTTCAAGGCTAGGATTCCTCTAGATGATATTTGTGCAGCAGCCACGTGGGCTTCATCTCATACGCTTATTTCCCACTATAAGTTGGATCTTGCATCTAGGGGTAGAGCATCCTTTGGCTCCGCGGTGCTCCGGAATATCCTTCCATGATGGCCGCCCAAGATTCAGGTAGCTGGGGACTCTGTCCCACAGGTTGCAGACAAATGAATATCCTACTTCAGATTTAGAAGTTATGTACTCACCATAACGTTCCATCTGAGTAGGTGTATTCATTTGTCTGCAACCATCCCGCCCTCCTATCCCCCTGGCCTATCAGTTTCCTGCATATTCTTTGTTACCCTTTTTAGGGTATTGTTGCTTTGGCAAACTCGATCTGAGGTCATGAGGGTAGAGCAGGGCATTATGGGTGAGGGGAGGAGCTGAGAGCTTGGATCCATAGCTGGAAAACCATGCCGGTTCGGATCCGATATCGGATCCATAACCCACAGGTTGCAGACAAATGAATACACCTACTCAGATGGAACGTTATGGTGAGTACATAACTTCTAATTTAGGGTTACACATTTCTCTAAATTTACGTTTTAAGCACTCAGGGTCCTCTCTTGACTTAGCCTGTGCAACATTATGATGATTTTCCCCCTCTCCTGCATAGATAGCAGGTGCATGCACAAATTAATACTCCCTGGCTTCTAGCCCAGCTAAATTAAGCAGAATAAATGCCTTTGTACGGTCATTTTTATCATAAAATGCAGCCTATATGAAAATGATGTACTCTTGTTCAAACACTCCCTAGTTCCCTGCAATATTATTGTCAAGCACAACTGCACTGCGGTTTTGAAATCCATCTGCCATGCCCACAAAGTATGCACAAGCGCACTGAAAATGTGGCCCTTGTAATTATATATGGACAAACTGTTCTGTGAGCTTGTAATAACATTCAAATGCACAATAAACTCTTCAGAATACTGTACTTTGCGAAATATAATCTGAAATGCCTGTATTTTTTGAAATAACTTTACTGAAATACTGCACAAACATGTGAACACTTCATACACTTCTGCTAAGTCGGATATTTTTAATTAATACGAAAAATACACGCTTAGCGAAAATACGGTCATTTCTTCTTGTTTTATTCATTTTATGCAATTCAGACTTTATTTCAAATATTTTCCTTAGTAATTTGAATATTTTTTATCAATATCGGACATATCGGTTTAGCCGAATATCACTTAGAGCATTCTGTATGCCTTGTTTCATATTTTGTGAATAAGAAATAGTTTTGAACAAGTTTTAATATCTAAAAATTGTTTCTGACCTATTTTCCGAATTATGAGTGCAGTAGGGATGATTCAGTCCTTTATATTCCTCCATTTATAACTGGTTGCCTCGTGGCTGTAACTCTGGATCCCATTCTGATAACATGTCAATTGTCCGTCTCTAATTTAGATGACAAGTAGGCGAGGTAGATTGTTTGGATGCTTAAATACATAGCAACACATCAGGATGAATAGCAGCATCACAAAATATAAACGAACTGGTTAACAGACCGACCTTATATGCTTACATCTCAACAGCTAACTAAAAAATGGAAGTCAAAATTGCACATGCTCAGTATTTATACACTTGTGCAAGGCCTTGGATAGCTTCTTAAAGGTACATACACACACATTGATCTACAATTCCTGACTGTTGCAGATCTTCTCTCACACAGTCCCTCCATTTGCTTGCTAAACGTCATTTCCTCTTGCCTGTCCCAAATCTTCTTCACCAGATTGTCTTCTGCTTTTCTGCACATTTGCCTGAACCACCATAATCTGTTCTCTTTGATCTTTTCTTCAATTGATACTACTTTGGCTTCTGCCCTTCCTCATTTTTTCATCTGCCCCACAGTGTGCATCTTACCACCCATATCAGCCACTTCATTTCCATCGCCTCTGCCTTCCTCATCTGCTCTGTCTTTACTGCCCAGACTTCTGTACCATTCAGTAGCACTGGTCACACCACTGTTTTGCACACCTTACTTTTCAGCTTCTTTGACATTCTTCTATCATACACTACACCTGATACTCTGTGCCAGTTAGCTGCAGCCGTTCTGATTGCAGCTTTGACCTCTTCATTCAGACTTCCCTTCTCATCATCCACGCCTCCCAGATACTTGAAGCTGTTAACCTTTTCCACTATCTTCCTTTATAGAAGTTTTGAGTTATTTCCTTTTGACTTGTGTCCTGTTGGTTTTCTGTGTGCATTCCTAGTGATGCTTCTGAGGTTGGCTGTGCAGTGGGCATTACATAGGACTGTTACATGCATCAAAAGGCAGTATAAGGTCAGAGATGCCCCACTACCCCTGAGGCAACCACTGGTTATGTCTCTTGAGACTCCAGTTAAGGGAGCCTTTGTCTGGACATGTCCCTTTCCCCTCTCACTCTAAAAGATGCAAATGGACTCTGCTTCAATTTTTTTTTCCTGCTCCCGTCTTGGTTCCTCAAGTATCAAGGCAGTTAATTGATCCCAGGTCATCTGGGAAATGATATAATATATAATGTATGCACGCATTTCTTAGATCCACATGCCTTTATATAAAGAACTTGGGTGTGTTATGTTTCTTTTTTTTCCTACTGCTTCCTTTTTTAGCTTATTGTTTTCTTTTGGTTTAATTTTTATATTTTTTTGTGAATATGTTTACTCATTGACATTTATGTTTGCTGAATTTTTGTTTGTGATTTTTGTCAGTAATGCAAAATAAAAAAAAACAGCATGGTAGTAAACATTCTGCTTTGTGGTGCTAGCAGGTAATATAGTTTAATGTTATGGCTAAAAGAATAAGCTTTGCAAAGGTTTTGTGTCATTCAATATTTCTGTGCTAACAGATTTTTAAGTGTATTGTTTAACTTTATTTCATGCGCCTAACTCTACAGGCTGCCATGTTCATGACAGTAAATTGATAGCTGAAAACTTGAGAACCACAGTGTTTAGTACACATTATTTGTCCTTGTGTGTGTGGTTGGTAGTGGAGCTTTACTTAAATATATCAACTCCATAGTCACAAAACTGCTAGGTGAGGGTAGACAACCAACAAAGAAATAAATTCTGCACTGTTTCTGACATTCAGTGTTCTTCGTGTTTCACTGTTGCAGTGATTACATTTGGGTTATCCTGCTGGCAGGTTGCCCTCAGTCAGCCTGAATTCCAAAGTCTTGGGTCCTGCGTCGGTTGCTGTCGCTTCTTCCCTGACGTCAAGTCATCAGGGGTATAAAAGATGCAGCCGACGCCATTTTATTCAGTCTTTCTTGCTGCGTGGTGCCTGAAGCAGAAGCAGTTCGCAAGTACCGGTCGGCCGACTCCTGAGATTTTCATGTTCGAGTTTCAGATCCGAAGTCTTCATTAAAAGCGAAGTACCCCGTTGGGGAAACTTTTTTCTTGCTCCAGACTGATGTCAGAAAAAGTTAAGAATTGTATTTCTTGTGGGAAGTAAATACCTCATAAGGACTTTCATTCTTAACTGTATTCCTTGCCTTGGCCCTGACGACGACGTTGCTAGTTGTCGGTTTTGTGCTAGATTTAACCAACGCACTATTAAGTGTCGGTATGATTTTGCATTAAGCTATTTTGGGTGAAGATTTAGTTATACAGTGTCGTTGGATAGCCATCCGACTACCGGAGTTCACAAAAAATGCAAAGAAAAAGACAGGCAACCAAGGTCCAAAACTGACTAAGCTTCTCCTAAGCAAGTCACCGGTTCTCAGTGAGGTGCTTTCGCAGCCCCTGACGCCCGCTACTTTAGAGTCGCAGGCTGCTACCGACTTCCACGTGGAGACGGCCAGGCCACAGGAAATTCAAGGTATTGGAGCCTCGGAGATTATTCCTTCAGATGGGTCCGGAGCCGCTGAGCAGGCATCTGCTTCTGAGGGTGTATTCAGACCTAAACAATTATATATTAAACAGACTTCAAAGGCTAAAACACCTTTAAAGACAAAGAAGCAAGTTCATCAGCCACAAGGACAGGCCTCCATGCCCAAAAAACAGATGCTACAAATGGCCGAAGACTTAATTAGCTTGATCAGGGTTCCCATCCCCCTCCTGATAAGAGGCCTAGGCAAGAGACAGACTATGAATCTTCAGATCAGGTTTCCATTTCTTTTGATTCCTCCTCTGATCAGGAATATTCTCTTCCTCTCTATGAGGATTCTGATGCTGAAGAATCAATTCCTTCAGCATCTCCTCCTGAGGACTACTCTTTTGGGGAAAACTTGCATACCATGAGGGAGCACTTCCACTGGGAGAGCCAAGATTTTTCAGAATCTAAGAAAAGGCTCAGAGAATTCCTTTTACTTCCTCAACACAGGCCTCTAGCTATTCCACCTGTGCTGGACATTGTAGGTGATGTGTTCTCGGAGTCCAGTCTGACCCCTGACTCTTTACCTCCAGCTCCTGTTAAGCTAGACAGATACTACAGGGTCCCTGACTCTCATAAATTCCTTTTCAAAAACCCAACTGCAGACCCAGAAACTATTTCTCAGGGTCCGAAAGGGGGTCAAGGCTTCTACTGCAAAAAACCCTACCCCCTCTGATAGGGATTCTAGGACTCTGGATAGATGGGGAAAAAAGATTTACACATCTGCTACTTTGGCTATAAGGGCCTTAAATTGCCAGTTTCATATGCTCAAATATCAGCAATATATCATGACACTGCTTAAACAGAAAATGATGGCAAATTCTGAATGTGCAGAAAACAAAGGAATACAGGATTTATTGCATGCAGCTGAACAAGTTGGAAAGCATACTACGCAATGTGGTTTTGATTCTATGGAGGCCTCCTGCAGGGCCGCTGTTGAGGGTTCTGCCATTAGGAGGCATGCTTGGTTAAAAGAACAAAATCTGCCTGACCATGTCAAAGCAAAATTATTAGATGCTCCTTTACAACATGATACCTTGTTTGGTGTTAAGGCAGAAGAGGTGTTAAAGAAAATGGAAGACAAAGCTAAATCTATGCAAACGGTCAAGGATTTCTTACAGGTACAGCCTCCTAGATTTAGCAGACACTGGCCTACAAAGAATTGGTCCTTTCCAGTCTCAGACGGATCTCAAAGGGGCAGATCACAGCCGCAAGGATGCTACAGGTCTAAGCAGCAGAGTGCCTCTACCTCCAAAGGTGGAGAGGACAAATCACAATCATACAGGAAACCGTCCCAATGACTTCCCCCTGCCTGCAACAAGCACTTTCTTCTGGCAGCACCCTTAGGGGGAAAACTTGCACTTTTTTCTCAAAATTGGCACATTATAACCCAGGACAAATGGGTTCTAGACAGTGTCTCAAGGCTACAAATTTCATTTCCATACCCTACCAAAAGCACACGGTTGGCCAGACCTGCCAAAAAACAATGGGCAGAGGCTCAAAAACAAGTTGCAGCTCTCATGGACGTGAGGGCTATTCAACAAGTGCCTCAGCAAGAGCAGGGAAAAGGATTTTACTCAAGACTGTTCTTGGAACCCAGAAAGGACCAAGCATGGAGACCAATACTGGACCTATCTATTCTAAACACTTTCCTGGATATACCAAAATTCAAGATGTTGACCTTACAGCAGCTTCTGCCCATGCTGGGCAGGAAGGCTTGGATCGTGACTTTTGACCTAAAAGAGGCATACCTGCATGTCCCAATCAGACAAACATGCAGAAGATTCCTCAGATTCAAGGCTGGCTCAAAGCATTACCAATTCTCTGCACTGCTCTTTGGCTTCTCTACTGCGCCCAGGGTCTTCACAAAGTGCCTGGCACCAGTAATTGCTTACTGCAGACAAAGAGGAATACAAATATATCCTTACTTGGACGACTGCCTTATACAAGCAGAGAACAAGGACATTCTACTACAGCATCTGACATTTGTGATAAGACTTTTAACATGCCTAGGGTACATAGTCAACAAAAAGAAATCAAAACTAGTACCCTCTCAAGAGATAATATTCCTGGGTGCAAGCTTAAATACAACTGTCCTGATAGCTTATCTCACTCCAGACAAACAAAGGCAACTGACTACCTACTTCAAGGAAATGGGAACAAAGGCGCAGTTATCTGCAAGAAAAATTCTGCAGGCTTTGGGCTTCATGGCATCCTGCATCTTACTAATTCCATATGCAAGACTGCATATGAGGAAAATTCAATGGTACCTAAAAAGTGTTTGGACACAACATTGCCACAGTCTGGAAACAATGATTACTGTAATTCTTTGCCTGCAACAGGAATTTTGATGGTGGGCAAAGGCTGGTCACAAAAACAAGGGACAGCCATTCTCACTACCCCCAGCCAGGCAGAGCCTAACGACGGATGCATCAGATTATGCCTGGGGGGGCACACATGGTAGGAAGAGGCATTCAGGGCACCTGGTCCACAAACCAAAAGCATCTACATATCAGTCAAAAAGAGATGCTAGCTGTTCAAAATGCCCTGACAGCCTTCAGGGACCTACTTCATCTGGGACAACTACTGATAAAGACAGACAACACCACGGTCATGTGGTACATAAGCAGGGGGGGGCACTCATTCTTATCCCCTGTGCAGACTAGCCATAGCTTTATGGGACACAACATTGACTTATCAAGTTCATCTGCAGGCAAAATTCCTGCCAGGAAAGGAAAACACTCTGGCAGACAAACTAAGCAGAAACCTCTTGGATACTCACGAGTGGCACCTGGATCCACAAGTCTTAAGCATGATAACAAAGAAATGGGGATGCCCGGACATAGATCCATTTGCCTCCCCTCAAAACAATCAACTAAAAAGATTCTGCACAAGGACTTATAACAGACAAGCTTGGAAAGTGGATGCCTTGTCTTTCAACTGGACAAACCTATCAGTATATGCCTTTCCTCCACTACCTCTCCTCCCCAAGGTACTCCTAAAGGTCAGGCACGAGAAACCAAAAATGATTCTGATTGCCCCAGACTGGCCCCGCCAGTACTGGTATCCGATCTTAAGGAACTTGTCCCAATGCCCAGGCTGGACCTTGCCTCAAATACCTCCTCTACTGTCCCAGCAAAACAATCAGATTCTGCACAGCCAACTCAGGACCCTAAACCTGGCAGCATGGCGGATAATGTAGCCATACAAACCACACCTCTCAGTAAAGCTGTGATGGATATCATTTTAGAAGCCAGAAGTCTAGTACTAGAAAATCCTATGCTGAGGAAATGGAAGAGGTTTTGCGCTTGGAACCAAGCTCAAAAACTGATACAGCTGTCCCAAATATTCCTCAGATTTTGCAGTACTTAACTGAGATGCTGGACAAAGGCCTATCTTTCTCATCAATTAAAATCCATGCCTCTGCCATTTCGCCTCATTACAATACAGAGCCACCACTCTTTTCTCATCCTTTATTAAGGCAGTACCTCAGAGGAGCCAAAAACTTAAGCCTCCAAGGAGAACACCAATTCCTGCATGGGACCTCAATTATGTCGTGGAAAAACTCACCTTACCTCCTTTTGAGCCAGCTGCTACTGCAGATATAAAATTCTTATCTTGGAAAACAGCTCTGCTCTTAGCAATAACTTCTGCAAGAAGAGTTTCAGAGCTACAGGCTCTCATGGCCGTGGAACTCTTTATCATTTTTTATCCAGACCAGGTTTCTCTGAGAACAAACCCTACATTTATGCCTAAGGTGGTATCCAGTGTAACCCTTAACCAAACTATTCATTTGCCAACCTTTTATCCAAATCCACAGAACAAGGGGAAAAAAACATCTGCATTCTTTGGACATACACAGACAACTTAGATTCTACTTGGACAAAACTAAAATCTTCAGACAGACAGAACAATTACTAGTGGCATATGCCACAGCATCACAAGGAAAGGCTATCTCCAAGCAGACTATTTCAAAGTGGATAGGTCACTGCATTCGTTTCTGCTACTCACAGCATGGCAAACCAGTGCCTAATGGCATTAGGATACATTCAACCAGAGCTGCAAACACTTCTGCAGCCTTTCTCAGGGGAGTACCAACCAAATACATTTTAGAGGCTGCTACTTGGAGTTCATTGCATACCTTTACAAAACATTACAATCTGCCTCTTTACTCTAAATCAAGGGCAGGCTTTGCCACTGCAGTTCTGCAGGGCCTCATAGCCGCTCCTAATGCTGTTTAGCTCCAGCCCCCCAACCATAGCTTTGAGACTTAACCCAAATGTAATGACTGCAACAGTTAAACACAAAGAACATAGTACAGTTGTGAGCACTTACCATAAATGTAGATGTTCGAGTGTATTCACTATTGCAGTCCTGATTTCCCTCCCTTCATTTCCCTTTATTCTCTTTCTCCTTTTATTACCATTCTTCCTTACTGTTCTACTTTCCTTACAAGGGACATATTGGTATTTATCTTCCACTGGTGGGGTTCTTCCACCAGAACCTGGCCTTCTACTTTGGGGGCTCTTGACAGCTTAGGGCAAGAAAACCTGATGTAATGGCGTCAGCTGCCTTACTTTATACTACTGACTACCTGACGTCGGTCCTCAAGTGACAGCAACCGACACAGAAACACTAAATCTCTGGTATTCGGGCCAACTGAGGGCTACCCTGGCAGGGATAACCCAAATGTGATGACTGCAACAGTAAATACATTTGAACATCTACATTTATGGTAAGTGTACACAACTGTATTTTTCTGCATTTATGTGATGTCATTGTGTATAGCACATGTTAAGTAGTTATTTAATGTTAATGCTGCTAAATTAATAAATTATAAAGAAAAAACTCCTTTATTTAATGATTCTATAACGGAGACAGTAAACAAAGCTAACTTGGGGAAAAGATGCATTTCTGAGCACATCTGATATATGCTGAATCAAGAAATTATTTTATTCTGATACTTCTAAGCAGTAAACATACCAAGTGTCGGTCATTAAACTTTTATTTTAAGTGCTTGATCCTCACCACTGTATCAATTGTCTTGATCAGGGTGTATGTAATTAAATGACAATTAAATTCTCGAAAAATGTTAGTACTTTTCAAGAAGTTTTCCAAGTGAGAATAAACAATTACTTAAATGTGTTTGCTCAAAAAGAAAAATTATCAGTTCAGAAATGCTATCAAAAATTAACATATCCGGACCTAGAATTCAGGAAAAGGACTCGTTGAATAAAAAGACTAAAAGACAGACTCCCATATCTGAATTTTAATTCAGGCAGAAAATTTCTAGTAACAATTTGTCAAAATAGTTGAACTGAACCTAAAATTGCTTCAGTTATTTATGCAAGTCATAACATACTGCCATCCCAAGTCAAGCGGTTTTCCCTGCAAAGTCCCAGCTTGATGTAAATCAACTGTAGAGCAGGGCACTACCCTTCTTATCCACATATTAAGATGTATGAAATTCAAAAACACAAGCAGTACAGCAAGTAGGGACTCATCATGGGAATTGCCACACTCACTCCAAATGGTTAAAAATACAAAATGCAAATATGGATAAAGGCCAAGTCCAGTGTCATCACAATTGCCATAAATTGTCACTAAGCACAATGCATACACAAATGTATCCTAATGTCAACTCCATTAATTAATGTTAACTTCAAAAGGATCTTCAGCTACAGCACTGGGTAAATTTCAAGAATCTATTGCTCAATGCAAAAAAAAAAAAAAAAGTCCATATAATTCAGCACTCTCAAAAGATTATCAAAATCCCTCCAATCCTTTTATATCTTTGTAACCTTGACTGAGACAACATTCTCACTGAAACCAGCACTTCCTTTAGGTATTTGGGGATCTGGCTAGACTAATCAGTAAACTTCCATGAGCACATAGAAAGGTTGGGAGCCAAGATCAGTAAGCTGCTGTTCTGGGCCATCCAAATATCTTTGTTCCCTTTACACCCAGCAAGGGCTGCTATAGAAAAAGCCTTTCTCCTTGCTCCGCTTGAGTATGGTCTCCCCTTGTTTGCATTTGCCTCTGCTAAAAACACTGCCACCCTTCTTTACCTTTCCAGTAAAATATATTTATTAATATCTACTGAACCATGGAATGGTTACCACTGCTTAACTGTTTCAAATGCTTAAGTGGCTTCCAGTACAGGCCACTTCAGATCCTCTTTTTTTTTTTTTTTTCCTTGCTCATCAAAATACTCAAACTAGACACTTCCTCTCCTCTCTCTTTCAAACTTTTTACTGCCACTCAAACCTATAACTTAAGAAGCCAAGTCACAAATTGTCCTTCCCTACCAAGCCTTCTCTCAGTCTGCAATCTGCTAGCAATTGCTTTTCTATACTGGTGCCAAAAATATGACATTCACATTCTCCTAATTTAACTAATCTCACAAACTACTCTTTGTTTAGGTCATAGTGCAAAAATAATTGCTAAAACAGTTTGAATGCAACTGTCTGTGTAATACACTATCTTCAACTGTGTAGCACCTTTACCTTTCACAGGAATAACATGAACAGTATAAACATTCAACTTTTTAATAAAAGAATGAAAAGCTTTTGGGTTTCCCCTTCTTCACTGCATATAAAATCATTCTCAATTAATACATTTAAATAACTAAAGTTAAGAAACGTGACACAACCAGCCAATCAATTTAAAATATGAAGCTAACACTAATTAATGTAACATCATTTGCTTCTTATGCAGTACTGGTTTCATACTTACTGCATTATTTAACCAAGGAATGCATCTGCATTTAATCTTAAAGTCCATGTTAATTCTATATTCTCCAATTTGTTATTGATATCACCTCCTCTACTATTCTTTTGTAGTGTTTTAATAACCCTAAACTTAAAACAATAACTTATACCTTTCTCTAATATATGTTTAGCCAAAGCTTTGTTTTCTATACTTCTCTTTATCTCTGATTTATGTTCTATAATACGGTCTTTCAACCTCCTATTACTTTTTCCTATATAGAAACATGAACATTGGATGCATGTGGCCAAATATACTATTTGAGTGGTATTATACAACAAGCATAACAGTCCAAAATATGTATTTGTAGGATGAATAAAATCTATATCATTTAAAATATCCCTACAACAACTACAATTTGAACAAGGGTATGTGCCTTTTCTTAAACTTGTTTTTTACCCTCATGCTAATCTTTATAACATAGCCTTCTTTTAAGATTTTTTCATTTCTATATGCAAACATAGGTTGTTCATTATTTGTTTTATTTCAGGCACAGTTAATAATATATCACAATTTTTTTCTTATTATTCTTTCTGCATCTCTAGTTCTATAACTATGTCAGTACATACATTAACCTATTCTCCTGCCTACCTGCTACATTCAGAATTAGTGCATTTTCTCCCTTAGCACTAAAATATGGAGCTCTACTATATTGCCTTTCAACTAAAATTTTATTCATACTTTCATACACCATATCTTTCTCATATCCCTGGTAAATAAACTCCATTGCTATTTCTTCCATCTGTTTTTTATTTTTTTACATCATCAGTGTTCAGTCTATTTTTTCTTATAAACTGATGTTTCACAATGCCCCTAAACACATGCGGGGCATGCATACTGTTCCTTTGTGTATACCTGTTCTTTTGTACGGGTTTTTTGTATACCTTTCCCTTTCTTTTCTAGCCTTATGTCCAAGTAATTAATGGCCATTGTCGAATATTCTAACTTGAGTTTTAAAAATTCGGTACTGCTCTCTAAATATTCAGCAAACTGCTTCAGACTACTTTCATTGCCATTCCAAATTAAAAAACAATCATCTGCAAATCTCTTGTAAAATAAGATCTCATTCCTACCATAACCTTCATCTTTATAGATATAGTCTCTCTCCCATTGGTTAAGTGCTAGATTGGGATAGGTGTTGGTCATGGGCGTACCCATGGCAATACCTGACATCTGCAAGTAATATTTCTCATTAAACAGGAAAATGTTTTTACTTAGAATAATTTCTGTTAATAAACAAATATTTTCAATCCTCTTGTGCATCATATTCATTTCCATGTTTAATAATTCTCATCATATGAATGCCACATTTGTTAGGGATGACTGTAAATTTATATCTAAACATTCAAGTAGAAAATCATTGCACTCATTTTTACAATGCCATTCATATAACTTTTGTTTTCTTCTTGCTAGTGCTTTTACCTTTCATATACCTGATCCACCTGATTAACTCACTCATCGTAAACTGTGATTCAGGTTACCACACCATTACTTCTCTAAACCAACTTGGCATAATCTTGTCTCCTCTTTCGTCTTGCTTGTTTGTATTAGCTTTCCTAACAGAGGTACTTCTACTCCTCCTACATCTATTCTTCCTTTTGTATTCCACTTATGTAACTCTGCATCTATTTGATATGCTAGAGCTATACTTAAATGTAAATCACTGTTATTGATACACTGTAGTTTTGTTACATTATGATGTAACCCAGACTGAGCCTGTAATTGGTGTTAGATTAGTGTTCTACCCTGGCAAACAAATTTAAATAAATAAAGCCATTAAAAATGTCACTGGATCTCATTGGCTAGGTATTACGAATAGAAAAAAGATTGTAAAGTGGCACAACACAGGAAATTCAAAACTTTTCCCCTCTTCAATCAGAGGAAAGTACATTATAGGTAAGAAGTCATATAGCAACAAAGTTGCAACTAACTACATAAGTAGAGCACCACTGAAAACGTAAAAGTAATCAGTTGTGTTGTAAATGAAACATGGATATTCTGACTAGTTTAAAAGTTTAAAACACAATACATTTTAAATTAAATAAGATAAAAGCAGTAGATAAAGTAATGTAGAGTTGTCTGCACCTGTTCTCTGGCAACCATCTTGGATTTCCTGGTAGGTTAAGCACCCTATCTGACCTGCTGTTAGGAGTGCTGCCTGGTTTGTGTACTTGGTGCGTTTTAATTATGATCTTAATATATTTACTTCTGTCATGCGTATGTACTGGCCCTTTGATTCTTTGATGTCTTTAATAAAAGGAAGGTGAATACATGTGATTTTAATATACAAGGTATGTTTGTATTTGTAAACAAAAGCACTACTCATAGAATAAAGTTAATCCTTTTTCTTGTTCTATTGTACATGATAGTGCACACTTTGTTTGGGACTCAATCAGTGCCTGTCCAAAATAGCAGTGTTGGTGGTCTGAACTGGTGCAGAGAGATGACTATTTTATGCTGTAAGAAATGGTTGGCTTCACCTTGCTTTATGAAGAGCACTGCAGCTCTATGTGCATTCCATGCTGTTACTTTGAATCAGGAAATATTCTGAAACCATATTAAATTATTTTCATTCCAGGACACCACCAGCAATAAAAGTGTTATCAAGTTTAAATGAATGGCTCTGACCTTTTGTTCCATAGTTGTAGTGCAATCATGGGAAGGATCTTGACTGTCAGATTCAATTCATTTTCTTTTCCCTTTCTTGCACATCCATCTTGCCTACCCTGACAGCTGGTTCCCTTGAGAAAGTGGTAAAGTGGTTAATGGAGGTAGTACGAGTCGATACAGCAGCTAAGCCCAAGATGGAACGGCATGTAGATCTAATCCGACTAAGCTCAAAAGGGACACTGGTGCCTGCCCCAGAAATAAAATCTGATGCAGGTGTTTTCTCAGTATATATTCCATCTTTAACAGCACTGTATGCATGAAGTAGCTGAAGCCTTTTTGTCTTCATTTCCTTTATCTTCTGACTGTTTTGTGCTATGCAGCATGTTTGTTACTTGAAGGAGTGTTATCCTTGGCTATATAAAAGTTGGACATTTGCGTTGTTGTAAACTCTGTTGCCCTTCCTCTAATACATCTTGTCAAGATAAGGTGTAAAGACGACCTGCAAGGAGAGATGTAGCCGATACAGATTACACTTGAAAATAACCACTGCATGGGATGAAAAGCCATCTGGACAAATGCACACTACAGCCCCCTCAGGCTGTTTCTTAAAATTCCGGTGCTGTTATTTGTTGATGTGCAAAAATAACAAGGAATTTTTCATTTTAAGTAGAACATTGTTCCATGTCAACAATTTTCTGTTGCACAAACATAAAAATACAAACATATTTATAGAAAAATTGTAAACTTAATATTTTAAAGAATTTTATCCGATATGGTATTAGCACAATGGCATCAGGAGCTAGGGGAATGTTGAATGGTACCCTTTGTGCAGCTAAAGAAATCCATAAGGAGATTGCAACCTATAACTGCTGCATGCAACACACACACAAATTCAATGCAAGAACAGTTTTGGTGATGAAAGTTTCATTCTGATCTTCTTTACAATCCACAGAACCATTAGCTGTGTGTGTGTGTGTATGTGTGTGCATACACACTTGTGTATGTTCAGGAAGAGGCAGATACAGAGAAAAAAAGGCCTATACATGTTTAAAAAAATGTTGTAAAAGTAGTCAAAAAAAAAGAAAAATTTTCTCTCCCATCATTTTAGTCTGAATATCATTCTCCCCATTTTAATGATTTCAGCAAAGAAAGAGTGGAGCTTTTTCCATATTTAAGCAATTTGCCAATCTTTTGCTGATAAACACAGGACTTTGTAACTTTCATCTTCCTGTATCATCCCTTATGCTACCCATCACTTGACTAGGTCTCTTTCCTGAAATCGCTTTATTGGGCTTCATAGCATCAAACAGTGAGTAGCTTCCGGTGACATACATGTTGGGGAGCGTGTGTGTGTTCATATCTTACTTGACTAGAGTTCTGAAAGTAAGTAAATAAGCAACATTACATTATTAGTTCTATATTCTGTTGATATATTGTCCTTACTTCACTGTGTTCTGTTCAGCTGATCACAGTTAAGTGAAAGTTGGGTAACATTTTTAGTCTTGGAATAGCATTATATGAAGATGAAAGCTTGCTTACGTCAAGCTTGACATTTCTTTGTACTGGAATATTCCCTTTTGTCTGAGGTATGGAGATCTCTTGGTATACATGAGTAGTAACTGGGTGTGGTGGAAGGTAATAAGAGGGCTTGTAGTCATGAAAAACACAACTTTAAAGGGGAGCAGGTATGGTTAACTGTCTCTCTCTCTTCTCTTGTAGAGATCACACAGGAAGTCAGGCTTTCTCTACCCTCCTCACAGGATTGGAGGGCAGGCTGTCATCCTCTTCATCTTGTCCCTTCCCTGTTGCCACTACCAGGTGCCAGATCACCAGTGACAGAGATGAATACTTAGCCACTGTGCCATCAGGCTGACCAGTCGTTAATTTCTGGATATTTTTCTGTTTACCAGTGAGAGACTTGCAGTTCATATTTATTTGCTTGTGGTAGAGCTTTGTATCTCTACTATAAAGTGGGATTATTGACTCTTGGATTTGCCATTTAGCCCTTCCATTGGTAGGGCCTTCTTTATGGTCTCTCTTTCATGTGCAGTATGTCATCTTCCCATATAGATGTGGAAGACCAAACTTTGGATTCTGTCTCAAGTACTGTTGGAGAACTTAAGAGTTTTTCTCTCTGTTTGTGGGGCTTTTTATTCTTGACCAGTTCAGCATACTCCTGCCTTTCCAGGTTGGAATTTAGCAGATTTAATTGGATTTGACCTTTAGGTGCGACATCAGCAAGGTGATTTTTTTTCTTTCCCTTTCTTTTAATTTAGAGATGAGCAGCTGGATCCATCTGGCGCAGTTCCTTCTTCTGGTCTAATGTACTAAAAGACTTAGGATCTTCTTCCTTGGTGCCTGGTTATTTACACTGCCTTATCTCTGGGCCCCAGTGTTGGTTGTTTTGCTGCTGTTTGGCATGCCAGCATCATTTCACCCACAAACAGCATCAGGTCCCCCACCTTCTTTTACTAACAGAAAATTCTTTGTCATCCAATGTTGGCTCAAATGGTGAAAGATCAGGTGTGGTATCAAACCCAACGTTGGCAGTTTTGGGTCCTTTTTTGCACCCCCCCCCCTTCTGGAAGTGTGTTAGAACAGGGGTCTACCCATCCAGAAATGACTGTTCCAACATTGGGAAGTGCCGGTGTTTGCTTCTTCTCCTTTCAAGAGTGTCACAGTGCCAACTGCTGTATAGCAGCTTTCTTGTGTTCAAGTGAGTCACTCACAATGCCTGGGGAATTCTTTCTTGCTTCCAGTGGAGGTTAACTGCAGTGCTTCTGTAGGATACTCCACTTCTTATTGGGATCAAGCACACATCAGCCCCTGAGGATTTCCTCCTGTACTTCCTTTAGAAGTGGAGCAGAGTTTTTTTTTCTTTGAGTACTTCCACTCTCCTTTACCAGTCTTTGGGGCAGACACAGATGATTCCCACAGAAGTACCCTTTTGGAAATCTTTGGATTTAAAACATAGTTATCCCGTCAGCAGCCAGCTTGATGACAGGGGGATTCTTTTTTTCATATGGTTTATACCACAGAGAACTTTGCAGTTAATGTGGGAAGGATGTCAGCAGTCCTTGGGGACCTGCACTGCCTCCCATTCTTAAACTGTATATAGTATGTGGCTTCCCTGTCTCTCCTCCTGGATGGTGTAGTCCTCATTGTTTTTGTGGGTGCTGAAAGGACCATGACATTGCCCCCAAGTAGAGGTCCTTCACCACTGTATGTAGAGGGACGGAGACAAGCCCCTCTTTTGCAAACTGCTGTGGCATTCTTTAAGCTGTGCATGCCACCTTGAACGTCTGATCTGCTAGCCTGGTTTTGTGATGCACAAGGATGGAGCCCTGGCTGCACCCCAGTTGATCAGGTTTCATTTAGCAGCTGTAGCACTGAAGTAGCTAGATAAAAAGGGGGAAGGAGGAAGAGATGAAGGAATGTGGCCCTGCTTGTCTGTCCGTGGGGGGGGGTTGTGCATTCTCAGGGGCACACAGGGTGGTCCAATTTCCCTGGTGGAGATTGCTGAAACCACTACTCTTGCTTTGAGGGAGGGACAGAGCTGCTTGGAGAGAATGCCACTTGTGGAGGTGAGGGAACATCAGCTAAGCCAGAAAAATGATGAACCACTCCAAAGGCTGTATAAGTGATGACCAATCCTGGTCACCTCTCTCTCCCCAGTGATGGGAAACAAATGGACCACTAAGCCAGGAGGGACTGATGATCAGCAGACAGTGGGGGCAAAAATGGGGAAACATTTTTCTGGGATCTAGAGTTAATACAAGGCCCACTTTAAATCAACTCGAGGTTACCTTAGCCACTGCAGTATTTGTGTCATGCCAGGCAAAAGAAAAGCTGGGATTTTTTTATCTTCACTTTTCCTCCACATGAGGTAAAATTTCTGTTATTTAAAGGTATGTCTTTGGAGATTCTTCCCTTCTGTGGCCTAAAAGTCAATGTTTCCCTAGACACTTTTTAAAGGGATGCAGATACTGACTTAGCACTGTATCCTTCTTGCTTAGGTTGTTTTGTACTTGTACTTGTACTTTACTTTTAAACCATAGCTTCAGTCTTCCTTGTTCATGGTTGTCAGCATTGTTTTAGTTTTAAACAGTATTTTTTTCATAGTGTGTAGAACAGAAAGGGTTAACTATTGTTGCTGATGTCATCACAGCATGTCAGCTGACAGGCTCAAGCACTTCTTGGTTTTTTATTTAACTGAAACTTGTACCTTGAATGTTTGCACCTGAAGAAGTTTGATTTTATTAAACGAAAAGCGCTTTATGCACTTTAAAACTACTGGTTGCTTTCTGAAGCCATTTTTTCTTCTTTTAGTAGTTTATCTTGTGTTTTTTCCGCTTGGTTTGTGTGTTATGGCATCAGGAAGCACAGGCAGTCCGAGATTATTCCCTCAAATACAAGATAGAGTGGAAAACTGTGAGCTGACAGTTTTAATTGAAGCTATGGCAAAACGGATGGAATTACTAACATCATGTCTGGAATCCTTGGACAACCAGCAGCGTGAACTATGTGAGTCGGTGTCATTGTCTAACACAGTGCTTACACTGCATGAACAGGATGGAAGCAATGTGCAGGTAACAACTAGACCTAATTTAAGTGCAGCAGAGAACAACTTGTAACCTAATGGTGTATAACAACAAATGTTACCAACAGCTTGCAATGCTCATCAGTTCAACTAGGAACAAACCGAGAGCAACAAGGAAGTTGTATGAGTGTTCAGCATGAGATCCATACCTCGGGGCTTATTGGGGCACGTGTCCTGACGGATTGGCTAAATGGAAATTTCTCTCTTTCTATGGAAGTTCACAATCCACCATGGGGGCAACCGGCTGGAGGTAATGTTAATCTCTATAACAGTATTGTTGACATGCTGAAAGTCTTTGATTCTACAACTTGTCAAACGTAAAAAATTACAACTAGAAATGTCATACTTTAAGGAATGTTTATAACAGTGTATAGTACCAAAAGGCCTTAGGAGATTCCAGTATCCAACAAGCTTGGTGAATCACTCTTGTTTTTCATGTAGAATTTCTACAATTGTATGATAAACAGGGATATGAACTTCTAGAACTCATGATAAAACATTACAATTCATGGGTTGAAACTATCTTAAAAGAAGTGACTGACTGATTTAGATCACAAAATTAAAGCGCACTTAGATTTCAGTAGGTACCAATATGATTATACAAGAACTTTTACCAGCATTAACCAGTACCTCAATAAATTGAAATTTACTAAGGTTAAAAAATTGCAATGAGATCGCTTAGCCTATGACAACAGTATGGTGTACCCAAGCCCACTGATATCACAAACGGGCATTTAACAATAAAAGTGCCTCTATGCAAGGCCCTACTCAGGTGGATGATCTCGACTTGAGCTTTAACCTTGATCAACAAATGAACTTTCAGACCCCCTACCAGGAGGATACAGCTGAGTCTTTCTCCGTAAGGAGAAGTGAGAGAATCAGTAATCAAAATGGAAGGGGCCAGCAGAAAGGTGAGGTTAACACTACACCTGGTGCAAATTTTCAGAATCTACAACAACAGGGGGGCTATCCCCAAATGAGTGAATTATACGAACAGAAATAACAGCAGGAAGTTCAACAGGAAGAAACGTTAGTAGTTTATCCTGAGCCTAAAGAGAATCTGAATAGCATTAAAACAATACAGGAGACTTTCAAATTTTCAACTATTCGGAAATTAACATTCGTCCTGAATTAGTTGAATTATTAGCTAGGGGTACACTTTTGTTCCCCTCACAACATATTAATGTAGCCAGAGCAATCCTCGACATCAAAAATTATACCAGGAAACTAAATCTGAATATTTTATTTGGTAACAATGACAGTAACAGTTCAAATGTCAGGAATGCCGTACGTGTACCAAGTACTTTCAACCCACCACTACATCCCAGCCTGCAGATATTCGAACATGCATGTGAGCTTGACCCAAGGCACTTAGAGAAATTCTCTAAGAATGCTACTGTCAAGATGAACGTCGGCAAATTTGAGTGGGATGAAATGAACTATTTAAGATCACTTAAAGTACGGGTTTCCAAACCGGATAAAGGTGGTGGCCTGACCATCACGAATATGTGAAGCGAATGAGGGGCATTCTAGCAGGGGAGGCTTACCAAGTAGCCTCCCTTAATGAAATAAACATGGCTTACCAATGGATAAATATGTATTTGAACGATTTATTCATAATGGCTAGAATTGAAGCCATTGTCTTCAACTACATGACCATGCCTTACCCTAAAATCCCAAGACTGTTTGGGATACCCAACATCCATAAGGATCTAACCAATCCACCAATGAGACCTTTAGTGGATGGTCGAGATTCAGTCACTTATCCATGTGCGAAAGTAGTGGATGCTATTCTGAAAAGATACCTGACAAGTGAGAGTCAAGTCTGCAAAGACTCTTGGTCAGTTTTAAAGAAAATGAATGAACTTGAATACAGCGAGAACTATAATTTTCTTACGATAGATGTAAAAGACTTCTATGCATCTATCCCACACTTAGAAGGAATCGAATGGATTATAGAAATGTTAAGGAAGAAAGGAGCCCCTGTTTCAGAAATTTCACTTGTATCTGAGTTGTTGGACATTTGTTTTATCAAATAACTATTTCATTTTTGGGAATGACTTCGTTGTGGAGCCAGTTTGGCAAACCTAGTTATGGCATTCTGGGAAACAGATTTTGTTTTCAATATTGAGGAATGCAAGAACCTGATTTTGTTTTATACTCTATTCTTGGATGACATTTTTATTATGTTGAAAGGGGATTTTGTAGAAGCTAATAGATTAGTGGATTACTTTAATAATACCACATCCTTCCTGAAATTCACTCACACTTTTGATAGTGATGAAATACCATACTTTGATATTAATCTTAGAAAAGAGGGGGAGAAACAGATACTTGTCTAGAATTTTCAGGAAAAGTACTTATTCCAGTGCTTTTCTCCATTATTCCAGCTGCCACCCTTACCATCAAAAACGTTCGGTCGTTAAGGGCGGCTAGAATTATCACTTTGGATAGAGACTTCGAGTTGGAATGTGAATTACTAAGGTACATGTTTTTAGCTCGAGACTACCCCAGTGATCTAATAGACTCACTTACTGAGGAGGTTCAGAGTAAGAGAAGGTCAGGCTTTTACACCCCGATTTTGAGTTTCGGGAGGGGTACCAGCATCCATATCTAAAGAAAAGTGCGGGTTAGACTTTGAGTATAGTCCAGTTACAGATGGTGATTTCACCTTTAGCCTAGTTACTACCTATAATGTGGACAGCCATCTTGTACAGAGTTTGGTCCGAAACAACTGGGAATGGCTTAGACGTGACCCGACCTTACTCAGTAGTTTAGGTACTTCACCCAAAATTATATATAGGAGAGGGTGTAACATCAAGAACCTCTTGGAATCTAGTAGACCACAATTGAAGTATCCCAGGACGTTTGTGTGAATCCTGCAACTTTTGTAAATTCATGGAGGTAGGAAACACATTTGAGGTGAACGATCATGTCTTTAGATTAAAAGACAGATACAACTGTAATACAAAATTAGTAGTAGATTTAGCAAAATGCCAGTCTTGCCCAGTATTTTTTATAGGCAAGACTGAGCGTAAGCTCCGGGAACAAGTGTACGAACACTAGTAAGCTATCAATAAAAAGGAAACGGAGAATGCATTGGCTAAACATATAGGAATATTTCCAAACCATAAATTTAAGTTCAAGATTATTGACCAAGTCAAATACGATGTTAGGGGTGGTCCCATCTCCCTAAGACTTGAAGAACTTGAACTTTATTGGCAAATTCACCTTAATGCATACTACTACCCAGGTATTAATGACATGTGCTCGATTAGATGTCTACTTAAATTGAAAAGTTTAACTAGATGACAGAATCCCTCTTCTAGCTATGTAACGTAAAAATAATTTTTATGTAATTTATATATTAATTTTATATTAATATTATGAATAATATTCATCTCTAATAGTAATTCACGTTAGTAAACGTGATACCAGAATATTCAGCCTCAATTCTCCTTAAAGGTCATAGTTAGATTGTGTATTTTTTATATGTGTATTTTTTATATATATATTTTTTAAATTATTTTTATATAGTGAATGCCATATTGCGGAATTAAATGAATGGCATAACATAGTATGAATGCTATAGATTTAGTAATATGGTCATCATAGCTAGTTAAAATTATGTACTAACATCAAGTTAATTTCTTGTATGGTAATTTTAGTCACTGTTAATGATGCCTAAATTTATTTCTCGAGCTCCCAGCTGAGTTATTTTTCTGGGCTAGGCGATTAGCTATGAACCAGTATGAAAAGTTTGTAGTGCAAAAAAAGTTTGTAGTGCAGAATTTCAGCAGTGTAATAGTAATTCCTTATAGGTAACCTTATTATTTCATATGTTTATCTGTTCTTGTTGTTTAAAGTATACCTATCAGCATACTTTACTTTTAAACCATAGCTTCAATCTTCCTTGTTCATGGTTGTCAGCATTGTTTTAGTATTAAATAGTATTTTTTCATAGTGTGTAGAACAGGAAGGGTTAAGTATTGTTGCTGATGTCATCACAGCATATCAGCTGACAAGCTCAAGCACTTCCTGATATTTTATTTAACTGAAACTTCTACATTGAATGTTTGCATCTGAAGAAGTTTGATTTTATTAAACGAAAAGCGCTTTATGCACTTTAAAACTACTGGTTGCTTTCTGAAGCTGTTTTTTTTCTTTTAGTAGTTTATTTTGTGTTTTTTCCACTTGTCTTGTCAAGAAGCTTTGCAGGCAGATATCCTTGTAGCTGCTCTGCAAACTACTGGGCATTGTCTTAGTGGACACCACCAAGGCTGAATGCCATGCCTTCTTTGAAGCAGTAGCATAACACATCAAGAATCTACTGTAGGGTATCTACGGAAGTCTGTTTTTCACCACGTCATTTTTGCCATCTTTGGCAGGTCTCTGTTTTTCTCCCCAGTGGGAAGCTTCACCTTTTTGCCAAAATTATGTTACTGGTCCTTGAGTTGTGGGCCCTTCACTGTTCTCCTCTGTGTTCTGCAGAAAAGTTTTTCATGAGCTAAACTTTACCATTAACATACAGTAAGTGCTTCTGGAAAAAGACTTGTGTTTATTTGACATAGGAACTTCCTTGTTTGTGATGTTCCTCTTGGATCTTAAATTTAGGTATGCCTTTGTACACAGGCCCTTTCCTTGTGTGCACCCACATTTATTCTGATAGTTTGTGTGGGTCTTCTTTTCTATTGGCTGCAGGACAGGTGCACTTTTACACCAAGACTGTTGTTCCTGCAGTTTGGCTGCTCAGTAGGGATGGGGCAGTATTCCAGTAACGATTCTTGTTCTCACTTTACTATTTACCAACTGTCTGGTATACTTTGTTTAAGGGTTATTTCCCCAGGGGAGTTGCCCCAATTCCCAGACCCCAGGGGGAATTTAGAGATTTCTTGACTCTCCACAGTGCTATGGGATTAAGGGATCCCATTTGGTCGTACTTATTATTCTAGGAAAATGACAAGTGCTGTTCAAGTAGACTTCCCAATGTCATCATCATAGGCTGCTAGGTCAGGGGATCCCACTGGGAGAATCTTGGTTTTGGTGCAAACTTATTGCTCTTGTGTAGTCCACCTGTTTACTGGGACCATATGTTTGTAGATGCTCTTCCCATATCAATCAGGAGAATTAGGTAGATGCTCCCTCTCTCCCATCTGTCTAGGCTGAAGAAAAATGAATGTAATTCCTTTTTCTTTTGATACCATGGCTAGGTCAGAAACTGGAGGTGGAGGAGTGGAAGCAGTGGATCATGGGTAAGAGAAGGTACACAAGTTAGCCTTTGAGAGTTATCTGGTGAAACTTCTGCTTACAACATTATCTGGCCAAGATTTTTCTGTAGTCACTTGTACTGCAAGCTTGGTAACTCTCCAGGAACCTATGCACAGCATGTGATAATCCTGTAGGTAATGCAGACTGAAGCATTCAAGCACATCTAACTTTATTATAAATTGCATAATTTGTGTACGTTATTCATGATGTTCTTTGCCATAAGTGCCCAACATAGGCAGTTTGAGTCATTTGCACAGTTAACATCTAAGAATCCATTTCTCCAACTCCTGAGGGCAGCTGTTGCCATAGCTTTAGTGTTGAACCTTATCTTCTGCTTCTTTATTTTTCAATTGGCGTCTGTCATTAAAAAACCTTTGAGAATGATTCTTGAACATTTAATCATGAGTGAATATAATTTTTTGTAATGTCAGAAGGTTTATTTGTGATCCTAATACTTGCAGTGAAATGTATGAAAAACAGCAGTTGTTTGAAGATGCTGGATATTTGGCTTTGTCATGCAAGTCAGTAGTGACTGTGTAGATTGTATCACATAGTCAAGGGTAATCCCATCTGATGGCCAAAGCTTAAACATGCTATAATTTAACCTTACTTCATTTCACACCCTTCTGTAAGTTACATACTTAGCCGAGCTCCGTATAGCATTTGTGCTTTTCAGCAGAGGCATGTCCAAATTGCATTTGAAGTTTAGCATCTTCATTTGCTTCTGTGCTTTTGCCGTGTTTGGGGTGCTGGGGTAGAGAAACGTATTTAAAATATGTTTATTTTTCTTATTTCATAATGTTGGTGCATTTTTAAAGCACCATTTAAGCTCTGTGAACTCAGCAATAAGAGTGCTCCATGTGCCATGAGAATGTGTGTAACGTGAATGAAAAAAAGAGATAGCAGGCAAAATAGAAATCTGAGAGACTTGCAGTAGAAATGTAAAGTGTTCCTTTCTGCAGTTTCTCAGGAAGGACCTAATTGCTTGCATGTATTTACGTCATATAAGTGTGTAGAGTCAAAAGAAATGAAAAGCCATAAAAAATGCAATTATAATGCTCTTCAAAGGAAGTGGCTTCTAGGCTTTAAATGAGAAGCTGGTCCATTGCCTGTTGTGATCTGAAGTTGGACTAACTGGTATTCTTTGAATAATAAGTGATGTAGTCTGTAACCCATTGGTTTTCTGTGGAAAGAGAAATTAGCTAAGATGTATATTTTTAGAACTGACAGCAAAGTTAGTCTTATCTTGCTTGGAGCACCATTATATTGTTTGTAGTGTTATCCTTGTATAATATTTTACTAACTTAAAAGATTATGTTCAGTATTACTTCAGCTGCAGTCAGCTAAGTTTCTTACCAAGTTTAAGATTGAAATTTTCCTTAAATATTCTGTTTGTACAACTGATTATTTTTCTTCTCTTGTGCATTATTTACTACTGCATATTTAGTATGCATTAGTGCTGTCTTGACTTCTTCACTGTTTAAGTAAATTTTTTTTTAATAGCTTTTAACATCATGTGGCCTGTATTTACTTGCTCATCTGAGAAGATGGTATTATGTAGTAATTGAAGTTGTAATCCTATGGTATCTGCCTCGGAAGTGGCCAGATTGCTTGAGCATATTACTAGAGCGATTTTAATTTTTTAATTTATATTTGGTTAAATTAAGAGTGGCAGCTAAGTGGTATATTTGGAACCTAGCCATAGCTACAGTGGTAGCAGTTGGTTACCAAATCAGATTTGTGTGCACTATATATAGGTTCATAGGTTCATAGATTTATACTAGGCTATCTGCCCTAAGGCATTTATAAGCCTAGCCCAAATTTTTGTGGCTTACGCCACCCCTTATATGAAAAAATACTGTTCCCATTAGTTTGTTGTGCCTCTGTCCAGCAGTGACACAGAGATTATTCCCGGGGTAAACCTACGATCTCCCATCCACGGGTCAAGATTTCTTTTGAACAGAGCCAGCGAGGTGCTCTGCCTCACATGGACCGGGATTTTATTCCACAGCATAGGAAGTCTCTGAGTGATAAATCTATCCCTCCAGCACGTCCTATTTATGTCCGTGCTAAGGTTTAAGTCGCTTGCTCTAGTGGTTTTAGTGGATTTGGATTTTTTGAGGTGGAGCATGTCCATTAATTCCGGGTTGGACATGGCCTTGTATGTCAGGCACATGTCACCTCTGAGCAGACAGTATGCGACTGAATAGAGCTGGAGTTTCTTCAATCTGGCAGCATATGACAGATTTTGGAGTCCCTTTATCCTTTTGGTGAGGAACTTTTGGGGTCTCTCCAATTGCTGCAGATGTCGGGTGAGATACATCCCGAATGGGGCATTGTACTCGATCATTGGTCTGATAAGTGAAGAGTACAGGGGAACAATGACCTCACTAGATCTGGATGTGAATCCCTTCATGATCAGGTGGGCAATGTAGAAGGTCTTTCTAACCACTTTAGCAACGTGAGTGTAAAAAGAAAGGCCACTGTCAACCTAGGTCCCCAGGTCCCTGATAACCTCTTCTGTGCTTAGTGGATTGCCACCTATATGGTAGCTTGGGGTTACCTTGTTTTTCCCGAAGGGTATGACTATACATTTATTGGCGTTTAACTTCAGGCCATGGCTCTGGCACCAGCTATCTGTTTCCGTGAGTCCCTTCTGAAGGATATCCGTGTCCGATACACTTTCCACTATGGCGCCCAGTTTGCAGTCGTCTGCAAACTTTGTCAGCCAAAGTCCTCCCATGTTGGCCTGTACTTCTGAGAAGTAGATGCCGAACAATAGGGGGCCAAGGACCGAGCCCTGTGGGACACCACTTGTGACCAGCTTGGAGTCTGACATAGCGCCAGCAACTGTAACCCTTTGGGTTCTGTCCTTAAGCCAGTTTGCAACCCATCTTGTGACATATGGGTTTACATTTAAGCTGGTAAGTTTTTCTACAATACCCGAGTGGGGTATTGTGTCGAAAGCCTTTGCAAGGTCAAGGTAGGCTGTATGGACTGCCTTTCCCTCATCAATGGCCTTGGTGACTGTTTCGAATATATTTTTTTATTTATTTTAATTTAATTTTGTGTAATTTAACTTGCTAGATACTGATGGTGGGATATGAGAGACCACCTATCTGGTAGCCATCAGACTTATTTGGGTATCAGAGGGAATGCATGGACCATAGCCTTTGTCCTCACACATCCTTGAGTAGTACACTGGTCAGCAGTGGTGGGATTCAAACCCTCCAGTGACAACCTTGTCTTTACATTTTGTGGCAAATGGTGCAATCTATTAAATGTTCTGCTCTGATTATCAGAATCTCACTTTCAACTGGATTTCCTTGAATTACTTCAGCAACACTGCAAATTCAGTAATGTCCTGAAGTTTGCTAGTTCAAGCATGACCGGGTCTTGGAAAACACTTTCTTATGTCATTTTTTCATATCTAGCGTAGTGCCAGGTCATTTTGAAGCCATATTACTGAGTAGTGAAGCAGTATTTACTGGGACAACTTCTGCTTCATTCTGCCATTTTTTCTGGCCAATTTGTTTTTTTTTTTTTTGGGGGGGGGGGGGTTATATTATATGCACACTTTTCTTTAGCTCATTCATACATTATTTATTACCTGGCTATTTTTTCTCTGTAAACATTGTGTGTACATGTATGAATTACAGAAGACCGCAGTAATAAAAAAATCAGTCTGTTTTTGATAGGTTGCTGTGAAAATAGTGTGGTGTTATGGTGTTCCAGTGCTCTGAACTTAGTGTGATATTATAGTGTTCCATGAACATGTTTTGCCCAGTGGAATGTTTTTTGGCAAAGAGACTTGGAGTACATGTTGTAACAGTCTTCTTGTGTATTGAAACTAGGCAAAAGTTCCCCTTTGGTCATTAAGACCCACTGTTCCTGTTTTCTGAAGAAAGCATTGTCATGCATTGCTTCTGTTACCCTTGATGCTGCTGTAAACCAAATTTTCACACACGTGTCAAACATGCAGAAGTCAAACCCAGAAATTTGCATTTAGAACTTTCTCCTACACATCTATCATGCATTTTCTAACAAGCCAAAGCCCAGTACTGCATCAGAAAGAGTCATGTCAACCTTTTGTATGTGACTGTGTTTTTGTGTACATTCTGCAATATTGTATGGCATTGAAACACTGTGGTCTCTTATGATGTAATTACACTTTATGTACTGTCAAACATGGTCTTTCTCTTTCCTTGAGAGGCCTTGGTATTCCAACCATTTTATCAATATCCATGTTTTTGGTCAATTCTTCTGCAGTTATTTCCAGAGCTATGTCCCTAGCTAGTCCTGACAGTGAATGGCTGACTGCTACATCTTTCAATTTTTATCCAAGTCAGTTAACGTATCTCCAGGTTTCCAAATCATTTGTTAGCAGTTTTCATACAGTGTTCATTCTTCTAAAATATTTGGATTTTATAATTGGAAACTGGCCTCTATATTTATTTGTGAAACACATGCAACATTAAATATACAACTCAAACACTTTTTATGGGAGGAGATTTTAAGATCTTCATTGTAAAATATAGACTGCAGACAGTAAAAACTAGTCCTCCCTAGAAAGTCTCCAGCATAACCTTCTCACCCGCTCCCCAAGTCTTTACCCCTCACACGCTCTATAAAGCTATTAGGTCCCAGACAGAGAAAGAGAAATAAAAAAGAGAAAACATGTTAAAACAGCCACACTCACAAAATCTTTACATTCAAAAATAAGCTTTCCCAAAAATAATGATGATAAAAAAAGCTGCATAATGTTATCTTCTTTTTTGTTTCACGTTCTTAACCAAGTCTGAAGTTTGTTGTTTCTTGGATGATATTTTTTCTGAAGGGTCTCATGCTATGTTCTGGTATGTCCAGAGCCACAACTTGAATTCTGATTAGAAACGTTTATTTCCTGTGATTAATTATTCACTCCATTCATTTGTAGGTAGTAATCTTTATTTTAATATACCTTAAGGAAAATGTACAGTTAGCAATAGACTTAGTGTGGTCTGTGAACTTCAACAAATGCTGTGTGGCTACCACACCACTTTACTGGGCAGTTTGTACCTGCCATAACTGTACTGACAGTGCTTATTGAAGACAGTCACATGAGTGCAAGTGAAACAGAGTCACACCGTAGCAGTTAAAAGCACCTGGATTATATTTCCTGTTCAAACCATTGTCCATGATGCATTATATCAGACAGTGATGCTGTACACATATGTGGATATTTAATATAAAGGATTATGAGATGGACTCTGATTGTAACCACATCATTATTATGTGTTCGAGACATGGATACCAAAAAATTCACCTCGAGAGCAAAGGTCGAGAGGTGAATCTTGGCATCCATGTCGTGAACACATAGTACTAGGTTAGTGCATGCAGCTTTATCTGATCTGTGTACTACTAGTTACAGAAAAAAGAGAAAAAAGATGCACAGATGTTTTGATGGTTTTTAATGCCTGTAAAGTACTTGGTGAGCACTGGCAAAATGGCAACATTACACATCAAAGCAATACTTGACACAAACTCAGGGATAGATTTCAGGCACAGCAGGCAGAAACAAAGCTGTTTTTTCTAGTTCTGACACTGTGGTTTGTTTTGCACTGTCATTTTTTAGTGCCTACTGCGAGACACGATCTTTGCAGCACTTTGTGGGAAAAGCTAAAAATCATTCAGTAGTGCAAGACACAATCATAAGTGCATAACTTGTTTTGTCTTTTTGCCAGTATTGCAGTGTAATCGTGATGCTCTGTGTACTACATTGCTATATTGATCTGCAGCATTCATTCAGTGTGGTGTCTGTAAACCGTACATGTCAATGATGTTCCCAGGGATACTTTATTGCTGTTTTGTTCAAAGGGAGGCTGTATATTTCTTATGTAACTCCAGTTGCAGATATGTATGTCCTATCTTTGATTGTATGTATGATTGTAAAGCTTTACATATTTTAAGTTAATATGGATCTTGTTTTGAGCTATGAGTTTATCATCAAAGTCCATGAGGCCTCATGCAGTATTACTTGCACTGAGATAGTTTGTTTTGAAGTAGGAGTTCAGCATCAGAGGTCATGAGGTCCCTTACTGTAGGAAGGCAGGAAGAACAGGCTGCAGCTGCTGCTAACCAGAAAGTATGAGGCCATGATCATTCTAGTACAGAAGATGATGCTGTTTGTGTGGCCATATAAACATATGAATTTTACTTCTTAGAGCCTCTGCAACTATTGGATGCAGCACTTTTCCTTTAATTCTGATGTAAGATTTTACCAGTACTTACCTGATTGCATTTTAGCAATTTTCCTTTAAGGATCATGATCTTGCCTGGTTCCTTTTTGTTTGCTTTATGTGGCACTAGCAATGTTAAGGAACCTGTGTGAACTTAACTACATACTGCATGCTGTTTGTACTAGTCACTGTTACTAGAATTTCATTCATTTACAGGGAAACACTGCAGTAGTAGCTGGCCAGAGTTTTATCAAGTCAGAAGTAATTTGTGTGTGCGACAAAGGAAATGACCGCATCAGAAATATAAGGTTTGTGTAGTTGACATTGTAGACCAGGAAAGTGGTACACAATGACAGATTTTGTAAGAAAAGCTAACACCAGCAGTAGAAACTCAGATGGTCAGGAAAATAAATCTGGCCATCAGTGAATGTATTTGATCAAGGTGACTAAATGTTTATCCAACAGTGTACAGTACTTGATGTATGGGTTCTTGTAGTAACACTTAAAGAAAAGCTAAAAGCAAAGCTACAGAAGTACTGCCCTAGGAATCTATCCTTAGTGTTAAATTTATGATCATGTGACAGGGTGGCACAATGTCATCTCTGTCTTTGACAAATGTCTGATGTGGTTAGTGTAGACATACATGCACTGGCTGTAAATGGTTTACTGCAAGACAGATTTTGTTGCAGCTGTTAAATGCTGGACAGCCATGACATTATTTTGTTTTTATTTGAGGAGAAACATCAGTTTCTTGTCTGTATTGCTGCACTGGTCAGAGTCATGACACTATAGTAAGAAAATGGCCATAAACTGCAAGTGTTTGACAACATCTGCTATTTTCTTATCTTGCGTATCCAGTGACCTGAAAAAAATTCTAACAGGATGCTCAGGAGAAGAAGAAAACAGGAGCCCTATCATAAATGCCGCCAAATTCAGAAAACAGGGATGGACTTGGGTACTCCCTGCATAAAAGACCAAATAACATCCCATATTAGGCTTTGGACTGGAATGCACAAGGTAAATGCAAAAGCGGAACACCATCTATGACATTGAGGTGAACTCTTTGAGACAGAACTGAAGCACAGACTGCATTTTATCGAGAAACAGAGCTGAAGAACTGACTGCATTTTATGAAGAGAAAGATGATGGTGACTCTCAGAAAAGGCCCTATATTCCAAACAAAGCAAAATACCTTAATTACATGAGCAGAGACTTAAAAAGTTTACAAAGCTTTTTTTATTAAGAAACCATGTAGATCATTTCAGACAGATGTGCTGGAAAATGGGTAGTGGATTTAAGTTAGACCCATGATGTATATTAAATATGTGACTGTGGACTTGAAAACTCTCTTCTTCCAGTTCACTTTATTATCTAGGCTAAGAAACAGCAGTCTGCATGTTAAGTTGCAGTGTCCTATCAGATGTGCAGAGACATTCTGGAACCTCATTGCACCTGTAATTCACAGATCCCTAACCAGGAAAGGTCTGCTGGTATTCTATAATGTACTCATTTTACAGGAGCTAGTTGAGAGTATTATCCTTTATTAAACTGTAAGCATAATAAAAGTTGCCAGAAAGCACATCAAAGAGAACTTTACTTTTGGTTTACTAGTTTAAAACTGTATACTTATAATATGGCTGCTTGCTTTTTGTGCAAGAATGTAATTCTTGTGTAGCAAAACACCGTGCTATAGCTGAAAAGGGTCTCTGAACTTAAAAAAAATAGCACACTGATACTGCCATTTTAAACTGACAGTGTGAAGCAATTGTGTGCATAGGGGTAAGGAATTTGAAGTCACTTCATACCTAAACACAAAAAATATCTTGTGCTGTGGTATTAAAAGACATGTAGGAGTCCTGAAAAGCAAACACTGAAGCTGAAGTAACTAATTAGTATAGTTCTTTCTAAATGTAGGTGTCATATTGTATTAAAACAGGAAACAGAGTCAGCGGTAGAGAAGTAATGCAGTTAGTCACTTTGCCTGACAATTCAATGGAAATGTTAGTCGTATAAAACTAGTTGTCCCATTTCCATAGTTTCCAGAATAGAAAGGAATGTGACACCGATGTGCAAATGGTTTAACATCTTCAAAATTGCTACTCAGATTTATGACAGCTGTTATAAAGACATTAGATCAGGTAGTTTAAATCTGTAAAGGTTTCTCCCTAATTGTTCCATGTCACTCTTCTAAAGATTATTAAATCAGTTTTTGAACCACTCACAGCTTGACTCAATGATGCAAATAGATGGAGCCCTGACTGCAGCTCAGGTGACTGAGGTTCAATTAGAGATTACGGCATTGGAGGAGCCAGGCAAAGAAGTAGAGGAATTAAGAGAAGAGGCCCGCTTGCCTCTCTCAGGGAGAGGGAAGTGTCATATGAGCTCAGCAAAGCACACGTGGAGTGATTTCTCTGGCAGACTCTGGGGAAACCACCACCCATGCTTGAAATCAGAAGGGCAGGGCTTCTGCTGCCAATAATTCTTGTGAAAGGGAGGGGCAAGCAGCGTGGATATTCCATTGCTTGATCCCTCTCCCTTGCATAAGTCGAGAGCACAGGGAGGATAGGGCTTAAAAGGCAAAAACCTGAACTACCCATGATGCTTCTTAAATAATTGCTCCTCACAGTCGTCCCTATATCTCAGAAGATGGGGACTTAATGGGACTAATCTATAGGAGGTGGCTGATGACTTGCAGCTGTGGGGGCAAAAAAAAAAAAAAAAGTATGCAAACTCTACTCCACGTTTTCTTCCTTGCAGTCTTTTTGACTTTTTTATGAAACATTGACCTTGCCCGATCCTGGCTCTCATGCCATCTAGGGATACAAAACAGCGTGATGTCTTACTAACACCTGTTCTAGTTTGAGATGGTGTCTGCAGCAGTTGTTTTGCTTTGTAGCCTGCACTGTGTTTTGCTAGGACCATCTTCCCTTGAGCTCACTGCTGGAAAGTTACATAATGTGAGTCCTCCTTTGTGTAACCACTGCCTGTGAATACAAAATTTATACGGTTATCCAGTAGCCCTTGTCCTTCCCCTCTTGAATCTGATGGAGAGGTATGCAAAGCTTTGCATGAGTATTTCCCAGTTGTCAAAGATGAGGACTTTGGGTTGCCTTTGTTTCATTCTGTGGACTTTAAGAAATGTTGTACATGCATATAAAAAGGAATGCTGCCTACAGGACTCCTACTTCCCCCAAAGGAGTTCGAAAGAATCACACTGGCTCCTTGGGTGGTTTGCTTCTAGATACATACCTTCTGGAATATGTATGTATGTATGTAGTGGTTAGTTGGATACATTAAAGCATGATAGTGTGGCTAATGTGTGAGAAGGCAGGTGCACACTCAGGCTGCCCAAAGACTTGCCATTGTTTATGGAGAATTCTATGCGATATATCAGCTTTTACTGAATTTCAGTATTTTCTTTGCAGACTGAGTATTTTAAGGATGTCTGCCATGACTATGTGTTTGTGAGACTGAACACCAAATGAAGACCATGATTATCTTTTTGACAGGCAAGGGTTCAGTGCTATAAAAGTAAAGTATGCAGCTGCTTGGCAAAATCCAGTGGCTAGTGACTTTGCCTCTTATTGGCCCTGTTTTATCCCCCATTTTAAGGGCATCTGTAGAAAGATGTGTTTTTTTTTTTTTGGTTTAACTTAAGGTTTTCTTGACAGAGTGAGAATTTTACAGGACCTCTGCAGAATTCCAAGAGAAGAGTTGTCTGAGATTGAGTGAGTGTGTGTGTGTGCTGTAGCCTAAATCATAGGTCTTAACATGCTAAGAGGAAAATATGGAACTCTGACCATAGCACTGCGTGACAAGCAGTCAAAATCTGGGACACCCTATTTTCACACCGCTTGAAAAACATATTATGGCCATGGTCCTTCAACTCAAATGTCATGGATACAGCATGATTTACTTCACTGTAGTAGGAGTAATACAATCAGTAAAATACCTAAAGACGTAACGGTTATACAATAACCCCTTTTCTGTATTTCTATAACTTCCGTTCCCAATTAGCAGAATGACGACTGAGCATAGTAGACCTTTTATTTACACTTTAACCGATTTAGTCTCTACTAGGCCAATGGCAGATCTGCAGTTGCTAAATGACAGACATTTTGAGTGTCAGACTTCATATCTTTTAGAAAATGCATTCTAATTCAAAACCTGTTATTTCAACAAAGTTCTAAGTAAATCAAAGCAGTATCTAAAATCTGTCTGATTTGGGAGCTCTGTTTCTAGCTATTTTTTGCCTTTGTCCTTAACTCTTGAACTAAGTGGCTGACCGACAGAGACATACACACACATATACATACTTCTCTCTGACCTGCAAATATAGAGTTAAGACTGCATACACTAAATAGTGACAGGCATTCTGAATTTCAGACTTCGTATATTAACAATCTTTAAAACCTGTCTTTGATTCAATGGTTTTGTTTTCTTGTTTGGCTTTGCCCCAGTTCTTGACCTAAGAGGCTGACAATGACACACAAACATTTTCTATTTCTTTCCATCTTACATTCACATTCATGCACACACATGAGCTTCTAACTGCTGGTTCTGCAGTTACTTGCTTTAGTTTGGTTTAACTTTTTTGTTTTTCTTCCTCTCACTAAACATACATAGAAGCAACCGTTTCTAGTGAAGGAAAAGAAGGATGACGACAAGTTGTTTTAGTTTCTCATCCATGCTTCAGGGTTGCTCAGTAAGCTTACCTGAAGTTGTAAACTTGTATCTTTATTCTGATTGGTTACTTCTCTTTTGGAAGTCACTCTCTGATTGACTGGAATTGGGATTTGGGAGCCAATCAGAGAAAAGAAAGTGGAGCATATACAGTCTGAAGCAGACTGGCAGAACACTGCTTCACCTCTGTATTAAATATGTAGTTTTCCACTCAGTGTGGTATGCTTGAGTGCAAAGGTCCAAATGAAGTTAGAGATTTTTACAGCTTTGACCCATTATGGGCTTCATACTGCATAAGACTAGTGTCTGGCAGTACAGAGGATCTTTTGACTTTTGCTGCTTGCCTATGTATGGCTTCCTGTTCTATCTGAGAAATTAGCCAGTGATCTTTATTATTTATTTATTTTTTTTATAAAAACATTTACTTGATTTTTCTTTGAAGTCTGATTATATGCAACAACACCTGCAGTGTATAAAGCATGCAAGTGCATTCATCTCTGTGAAATGTTCAGATGTTTATATCCTTGCCCCACAAATATTTCCATACTGCATAAGGCAAGTGTCCTGCTGCCTATTCCCAAGTGCTTTTAGCCTTGCTGCCTGCCTCTGAATGTCTCATCCTTCTTTTTAAGGAAGTAGCTGATGGCCTTTTTTTTTTTGTTAGTTTATAATATTAAAATAAGCTTTTAAAAGTTACTTAATGGGCCAGGCAAGAGAGAGAGAGCTCCCCTGTCCTGCTTTTAGTGATCTTTAGTGTATAAACAGTAACTTGGGGTGCTGTGAAATAAAGCAACATTAACATTTACCAGCATAACAAAAGGTCTGTATCAGTGATAGTTTTGTGGACTGTTATTTTAAATGTCAGTGGGTGACTTCTGAAGGGATAATGAAAACATGAAAATGAATTTGCTTTCTTGCATGTTCCTATAGCCGTTTATGATTAGGGGTATTGTTTGCTGTGTTTTTTGTTGTGTTGTTTTGTTTTTTTATTTTGTAGTTTTGCTCCTGCCCCTATCAACCATCACACCTCTCCTCATTCAGACATTTTACTGTCTGCGGTGGTCAGTCATCCTGGCAGCCATAAGAGTAAATCACATTCTCGCTGGCGTCTTGGCAATGAGATTATATATTTTTTTTACGTATCACTGTCCTTGCTGGTGACTTGAGCACTTGTGTTATTGCAACGGTCACTTATGTCCACTGTATCTGTGTGTGCTTGCAAATTTCTGCACATGCACCAACAGAGGCTACCATGACTGTTTTGGACAGTCCCATCCATATCTTCCTGGCTCATCTTGCACCATGATGAGCCTACACTGTCCAGCTGGGACTGTGCCATCAGAGCAGTGGGACAAGCTGAGTGGGATCCACTATCTTCCCCCACACCTGCATGATGGACACTTCCATCCTCCCTGCATGCACTGTCAAGCAGCTAAACTACAAGCTGAACTTCAGTCATCTGGGCTGGGCTAGGCTGTAGTCCGCGATTTATTCCTATATGCCACAGAAGCAAGCTGTTTGCTGTGTTATTTTCACTGCAGATTGGTGACTTGCCATGGTTTGAGGGAATGAGGAACAACAAGCATTCAATCATTCCTCCCCCTCCCTGAATTTATTTATTTTTTTGTAATTTTGGCCTGTGTAAATGACTGTGCTAGGTGACTACAAACAAATTACAAACTGAAACATTGCTGCACGGAACATTATTTTATATGGTAGCTGGTTACAGAACTTTATTGAAGTTAAGGCTAGCTTAAAATACAAGAGCTGGGACAATATCAAGCACAATAATACTAACCAGTGTTACTGTCATACAAGGCAGATGGTATTTCTTTTTGTATCATCTTTAGTCACAAATTCTTAAGTTAGATTAGCAACCAAACAGCTATTTATTACATAGCTTTTTCAAGAAGATGTAAATGACTGTGGGCCAGATTAATGAACACCTGTAAGTGTACACCGTTCTGAGTGAACATACAACAAATGCATACATAACTCACACTTTCTTCCTCCTGATTTTAGTTTTCCTACTGATTTTCTTGCAACCTCAAATGCTGAGTGGGATTTGGAAAGGTTACCACAAAGTTTTGACCACTTGGTGTAATCTTTCTGAATGACTAGAAAGCACAAAAAATGTGGTTTAAGGATGTTCTTGAATTCAGATTGGGTACACTTAGTGTAGGCATTAATGAATCTGGTGTATTTAAGTAACCAAATTAAGAAATATATATATATATATATATATATATATATATATATATATATATATATATATATATAAATAACTGTATCAAAATTGTAAGGAATAGAAAAGTGTCTGCAATTTCAAGAATGTTATACAGTGCATTCTCAGCAACATGATGTCTCACCAACAAAGTGACTTCTAAAGGTTGTTGAAGGAAAAAAATGTATCTATTTGTAATGGACACTGTAGCACCCTGTGCCAGTTAAACAAAGAAACTGCACACATGTATAAACTTTTTAGAGAGATGTACAACAACAACACTAACCACGGTGTTGCACAGAGAAAACTTTAATTGGGGGCCACTTGATTTAAAGAAGAAAAAAATGCCCACATTCATTGTACCTTTAGTATACAAATTGTTATACTTTAGAAAGAGTTTTGATTCTTTTGTCAGCAAGAGGTCCATTTTCCCTTTTTATCAGAAACATTGATCAAAACCTTTCATGTAATACAGTCCACATCACCATACTAATACTGGTTAATGTATAATCTGTGAAATTAGCTGTCAGTTCCTTAAGGTGTTCCTGTAACCTAACTTTGACCTTCTGTATTGTTTTTGCTATATACGAAAATGAAGGAATACATTCACACACTGAATTCTTTGCCACAGTTGCACTTAGAATTCAAATAATGATCCAATGTTGTCCATTTTAATCTGATTCAATGAATGGGACTCTGCCCCAACTGGGATTCGGCCCCGACACTTTTAAACCTTTGGATCCAAGGTTCTAGCTCCTCCCCTACCCATAATTCCCCCTTCCATCCTCAAAATACCTCAGATCTCATCTGTCACAGAACTGAACTGTCACAGAGGCCATGATCTCTACGTTGGGATAAGGTTTTAGAATGCTATTGTATATATAACACTATTTTTTGCTCAGCTTTTGCTGTAGTGTACTTTTCCATATCCTTCATTAGTATACTAGAATTATTTTTTTTTGTAGGCTAACTTTAGGAATAGTAGAATTGTATCAGTCTTTTCTGTGGTAGCTGTTAATTTTTCTAAGTATATTTTAAATATTTATTGTCTACTGGTGTGTTTAAAGTTTTTTCCCTTCCTGGTAGCGTGGATGACAAAAGTTAAAAATAAAAATGAGGGCACACTATCCCCCTGCAAAGACCCCCAAGTCCTATGTATGTACTGCTTAGGAGTAGCGCATTTAGACACAGACTTTGAAGTCTGTGCTTCTTTTGGTCACAAAGCCCTTCAGAATAGAAGCGACAAATTGATTCTGAAGGGTCTTTCTGCTCATTCAAGAAAATGTCTTCTCCTTCCCTGAAGGAAAAAGAAAAAGAGAAAGGCAAAGAACCTTCAAAACCCAAGGATTCAATCTCAGGAAGTAAGATTCTTGAGAAGGGCCTCAAGTGAGTTAGAAAACAGTCTCCAGACCCTACAGTTTCTACGGGCCCAGTACTGAAGGTCCCATAGGCTTCAGATTCAACGCCTTGGATCCATTCACTTTCTTCACCTCTCGATTCCGACCTTGTTGGATTGAGACAAGAGTTGAAGCCAAAGCGTTGAGGGTGGTGATTGGGGAAGGGGGGTGGATTTACTCCAAAACTGTTGGATCCCTGCCTTCCTCTCAGATTGTAGCTCTAAACAGCTGGGCTTCAATGTTGGCTTAGGAGCTGGGGTGGGACAGAATCTTTTTCTGCTCACCTTATTAGATGGAATTCTTGACTCCAATTTCCACTTCGATATTCAAAGCCCACCAGTGGGTTCTCTCCAGACCAAAAGAAGAGGTGACTCCATTTTATTCAGATCTGTCCTGACCTCCTCCTCATTCTGCTTTGGACTGTTCTTCTTGTTGACAAGGATAGTCTGCTCACAAAAGCCTCTGGGAAGTTCTGTCATTGAGCTCCCAGTCTGATTCTTACCCATTGTGTGAGGTTTCCCAATGACAGGTCCATAGAAAACAGACTTGGAAACTGAAATATTTAAGTCCAGCTCTGGAATTTTGTCATGGAAAACATGGATTTGGATGGATGGGAGACATCTCTTGGTGAAATTCAAGAATTGATGAAACAGAAATGGGGATGGTCCAGTGATACACTTTCCCCGGAAGAATCTGTGTTCCTGGAGGTTTTTGGAGCTGGCTGTTCTACTACCTGTGTGGTCCTACCCTCTGATACCCTCATTGATTTGATGGTGCTACAGGCTTCGAAGGAGCCTGAAGTAGCAGAGCCAATCTCCAAAAAAATCAGATAAGAATTTGGCTGCACCAAAGAGTAGAGCTTACTGGAGTAAGTCTTCCGTAACAGATGCCATGGTCACAGTGGCAGCTACAAAGAAAGAGCTCATCTGTCCACCCCACCCCCCCACCCCCCAAACAGGGAATCAAGGGCTTTAAATGGATTTGGTAAACAGACTTATGCTTCAGTGACTTTTCCCTTGAGAACACTGAACTATCTTGCCCATATTACCCATTTCCAATTGACCAGGGACATCAGCAATTCCTTTTCAAGTAATTTGTTAGCAGATATCCAAAAGACAGTGGGATCTTAGCTGTGTACCTTGTCTTCTGTGTCTAACATTTCCATGTGTCTGCTTTCCAGTGCAGCTGATGGAACGGCTAGGACAACAGGTACCAGCATAGTTGTACACAACCCTGCCTGGATGCAGTTCATTGACTTTGTGGAAGGCTGTAAGAAATCTTCATTTATGCCCTTTTGATTGTTTCACCTTGTTTGGATTGAAGCTTAATGAAATACTCACCAAACGTGAACAGAACAGTAAGACCCTTTCTACTGTTGGAATCCATGTCTCTACTCCTCAAAGAACCTTCTCAAGGAATCTAAGGAAGAAAGAAGATGTAGTCCAGAAAATCACAAGGTTTTAACCAGGATGCTTCATCACCCTCTATGGCAATGCATATCCCAGAGGCTTTCAGTGAACTAGTAGACAGGTTAATCCGGTGTATTCTTTTGCTTCATGAGTGGTCACTCAATCAGACAGCGGTGAACAACATCTTCTGCTGCTGTGGCCAGCCTTGCTGTGACCTGTTTGTGTCCTGCCTGAACAAAACCAGCAGTTATTTTGCCCTTATCCCTCCTCAGGGTCAGTCACTGAGGGAAGGTCTGGTCTACAGTTAGCCCCTGAGTCTCCTTTATGCCTTTGCCCCCTTTCTCTTGGTCAAAAAATTCATTCAGAAAGACAGAAGGTGCAAGGCGAAAGTGATCCTCATTGCCCCATACTGACCTTGGCAAGTATATTTTCCATACTTCTGGTCTCACCTCCTACCTCCACCTTGGGTGCTGGTTTACAGGCCAGGACTCCTCTGTCATCCATCCGGGCATCCTTCCCCGGCCCTAGAGACCCTGAAATTGCCTGCTTGGTTACTGCAATTCTAGCAATGGCCAGGGATGCCAGCTTTTTGGAAAATGTAGTTCATATCCTTACAGTCTCACAGAAGTCTGACACTGGGAGAGTGTACTGAAGCAAATGGAGAAGACTTTCCTTTTGGGCTACAGGGAAGGCTTTGGGCCCATTTTCTGCATCCCTTCCTTCCATTCTAGAATTCTTATCGGAATTGTTCCAGAAAGGTTCATGTTTTTCCACTATCAAAAGTTTAACTTGCAGACATTTCTAGTTTTCACGTAGAACACACCGAGACTCCTGTAGCATCTTTAAAGGTAGCGAAGGCTTTTCTTAGAATAAGTTTTCCTTCTTCAGCCCCCCTATAATGGAACCTGTTCCTCCATGGGATATTACAGTGATGCTTCAGGCTCTCAAACAAGCTCCTTTTGAGCCAGCAGCTTCTGTAAACTTAAAGTACTTGGTGTGGAAGACAATCTTTTTGGTAGCAGTTACTGCTGCTATGAGAATTTCAGAGTTACAGGTTCTCTCATGTAAACCACCATATCTGTTTTTTCATACAGACAGTCTTCCTAAAAAAACAATTCCTCCTTTATTCTGAAGGTGGCATATGAATCTAGTATAAATATATCTCTTAATCTACCAGTTTCTTACCAAAATTTTCCATTAAAGGAGAATATACATTGATTGCACTTACTTGATTTTCACATACAGCTTTGATTCTACGTGCACAGAACTAAAGATTTCATGAAATCAGACCAATTTTTTATTGCATTATCCAAGGCAAAACTGGGATGGGATGCCTTTAAGGTCACTCTATCAAACTGGCTGTCTAATTGTATTAAATTTGTTTGACAGATCGAGGTTATCCTTAACTAAAAAAACTGACAGCTCATTTGACAAGGGCAGTGGCAACATCGACAGTTTTTCAACATCATTTCCTAATTGATGAGATTTGTGCAGCTGCTGCTAGTTCTACTGTACATACTTTTGTGACTCACTGTAAACTGGATGTACAGTCCAGAGCTTGCTCCTCCTTCGGCTCTTGTGTTCTCGGGAACATCCTTCCTTAATGTCATCTGGACATTTATGTAGCTAGGGAATCTGTCCCATTCTTTGAATCGGACGAAAATGGACATTGAATAACTGAAAGCCCAAAATCCTGAGACCAAAATCTCAAAAGTTCAAAATACTGAAAACACACAGGATACCAACACTTACTATATTCCAGCACAAGTAAATACAGAAACATATTACCCTTCAACTATATGCAGGGGGACAAGCCCCACTGCACCCCCCACACCCCCTGCTACTGCTCGTTAGTGAATGCTTTTGAGAAAATGTGCATTGAGGATGTACATAGATTGAGTGATTATAATAGGCAAAAACGGTATAAAAGGGCAAAACTCCTGTAATTTAACCAAACAAGAACATGAAGCTTTGACTAAGCTGCAGAATGATGAAGCGTTAGTAATGAGGCCTGCCGATAAGGGAGGACCTATAGTTGTTATGGACAAGAGTAAGTCTGATTTAGTTATGTTGCATATGTTAAAGGATGATGCATTTTATGAGAACTTACCTTATAACAGAGCTAAATGGTTCATAGATAAAGTACGTGGACTGTTGAAAGATATGTTTTTTAAGGGCATGATAGATAATAATCAACTGTATTAGTCTATGGTTGCATCCCCACTACAACTATTATTCAAGGTTTACCTAAATTACACAAAAGTACTACTGATCCACCCATGAGGCCGATTGTGTCTGGAAGAAACTGGTGCACTGAGCCAGCGTCTATCTACATTGAAAAGTGCCTAAGGCTGCTTTTAAATAGTAGGGAACATGTGTTGAGAGATACAGAACATTTTTTCAGAGACCTCCACACTTTTAGTGCTAATACCCCCGTGGACGCTTCCTGATGGCTTCGATTGATGTAGTTTCTCTCTTTAACATTATACCCAACACGACAGGAATAGACAGTATCACCAAGTTCATGGAAATGTATTCAGATTTTTCAGAAAGTAAGATCTTATTAATTAGGAATTTATTAAGCATTATTCTGGACAATAATGTGTTCCTGTTTGGTGAAGATCTGTACTGGCAGAGCAGTGGCATAGCTATGGGCACATCTTGTGCCAAAACCTACGCCAACGCTGGCATGGTAATGTGGGAGCAGGAACTTTTATTAAGTGGTCCATATAAGGATTATATACTGTTTTTCTGTAGATTTGTAGATGATCTCTTTATCTTATGGGAGGGTACAGAAGAGAAGTTTCTGGAATTTCAGAGGTACATTGACAGAACTACCACATTTTTAGGTTTACTTCCATCATTTATTATGAGCAAATAAACTTTTTGGATGTTCAAGTTAATGTTGAAAAAGGAGGGGGGTATATACACGTTTGTATAGGAAAGACGATCACGTCAACCATCTTTTAAATAAAGATAGCATGCATCCTGCATATGTTTTCGATGATGTCATCAGGAATCCGGTTTTTAGTGCCTCTAGGTTGAATGTGGGGGGCACAGATTTCCATCAACAGTTAACAACCACAAAGAAGAAACTTTTGGTGAGGGGTTACAGTGAAACTGGCATACAGAAACAGGCTCATGAGGTAGTTAGATTGAGACACACTAAAGCTAGACCCTATTATTCGGAGAAGTGGTTGGAGAACAAGGGGACTAGGGATGTTTTACCCAAGTTAAAAGTACCTCTAAGCTATTCCAGTGATTTCAGATTATATATGAACATTATACATAAATATTGGGGGATGCTTACTACAGATAAGGGGGTCTCAAAATGGATAGATAATGAACCTAAGTTTCTGTTTAGAAATCAGAAATCCTTGAAAAGATGCTTATGTATACCTAGAAAAAGTAAAATACGTATGGGTGAAATGGGTACTAAACAGTGTGGTAAATGTCCATATTGTGGTTATACAGACACAAGTAATGAATCTCTGCATCCAGATCAAAACTGGCAGTATAAATTTAAAATACAGGCTACATGTGAAACGCAACATATAGTGTACTTGGCATATTGTGTAGTATGCAAGAAATTCTACATAGGGAAAATGGATCGTACTCTCGAAGAGGGGATTAGAGAGCATGCTTATCACATTGGCAAACAAAGTAGATGTAATGCCTTAGCCAAACATGTTATGAACACGAATACACAGCATAAGTTCAGTTTTATGGGTATAGCTAGAAGTTTTGAAAGTCGGAGGGGCATTGTGTTTGATTTCCAAATAAAATCAGGTCACTCATTTCTTGAAATTGGGGAAAAAAAGCGCCAGAACATTGCAGCGAGGGTGCCAAATTCAAAAAAGATGCATATATCTCTGATCCAACAGACTTTTCACTATGCTTAAAAAATGCACATGTAAATAACCGCATTCCTCAGAAGCCTGAATACCTGCTGTTACTGGCAAGCCGCTACTGAATGCATTAACCAATTCTTGCATTCAGCTACTGCGGTAAAGGATGCTACAGCAGCCCTGACAATTGAAGCCAAACTTGTACGTAGAATGGCCATTACTTCACAGCATGGGCTGACAAAGAATGTTCAGTGGGCGGCCTTGCAATGCAGTGACATGCTGCTGCCAGTAAAGACTACAAAGAAACAACAGCAGTATGTTGTGTACTTTGTGTTGGTAGCACTCCGGAAACCAACCTATTTTGTTAAAGAAAACACACAGTTTTCCATTTCAAGCATATTAACTTTCACGTTCACTGATCGGGAAGCAACCACTGTTTTTGTGAAAATCTGGTTGCGATAATACACAAGTACCAGATATATAGATATATATAGATATATATAGATATATATATATCTATATATATATATATATATGTAGATGTGTGTATATATATATATATATATATATATATATATATATATCTATATAGAGAGAGATATATATATATATATATATATATATATATATATATATATATATATATATATATATATATATATTCTTATATTAGGCAAACTCGATCTGAGGAATTTTGGGATGGAGAGGAGTCACAGCCCTGGATCCAAAGGTTTAAAGGTACCAAGGCCAAATCTAAGTTGGATCAGAGTCGCATTCATTGAATCAGACGAAAATAGGACAACACGGCTCTATCTTTATGGCGAGTATGTAACTTTCATTTTATTAACATTAATCAGAAATTCCCTTCTGCCATAAACTTCCAGACATTGCATTTCCCACGTTTAGAAATGCAGTTCCCAAAGTACAGTACCAAAATGTCCGCTGTTCTTTTAAACCATACTCTCCAAGTGATTTTGTTGTTCAACTTGCAGGCATTGCAGAAGTCTTGTGGGCAGTTTTGCATAAATGATCAGCATCAATGGCCTATTGTTCTGGGACCTGCCATCTGAACAGTATTGTAAACCTCTTATTAAACTTCATAGAGCCCTTTTGTCACTGTCTAGGTCTTCTCATCCCAATTCTGCTAGTACTTATATACTTACTGCTTACCCAGTCTTAGCAAGTGAGTTAAACTTTCTCTCCAACTAGAAAATATCACCTATTCCTAGCGCCCTTGAAACCATGCACATGTAGCACAAAATCTCACCTATTACTAGCACCTTCGGCATCATTCATAAGTAACATGATGCAATCACACCTGTTTCTAGCACCTTTGGCACCATGCATTTGTAACAAGATAAAATTCCACCTGTTCGTAGCACCTTTGGCACCATGCATGAGTAACTTGATAAAATCCCACCTGTTCCTAGCACCTCCAACACAATGCACATGTAAAGTGATAAATTCCCACCTGCTGTAGTACCTTTGGCACCATGTACATATGACATGATAAAACCCCACCTGTCTGTAGTACCTTTGACACCATATACATATAACATGATAAAATCCCACTTGTTTCTAGCACCATGTAGGTATGACATGATAAAATCCCACCTGTTCGTAGAAGTTTCATCACCATGCATATGTAAAATGATAAAAATCCCACCTGTTGCTAGCACCTTTGGCACCATGCAGATGTAATAAGATAAAATCCCACCTGCCCCTAGCACATTTGGCACCATGTGCATGTAACATGATAAAATCCCACTTGTTTGTAGCACCTTTACAAACATGCACATGTAAAATGATAAAATCCCACCTGTTGCTAGCACATTTTGCACATGTGATATGATAACATCTCACCTATTCTTAGGACCTTCACCAGCATGAAAATGTAACATGATAAAATGCCACCTGTTCCTAGCACCTTCAGCTCCATGCACATGTAATATGATACAGTCCCACCTGTTACTATCAACTTTGGCACCATACATGTGTAACCCATTGATCCCATTAGTATTTGGGTCTTGTCTCTGACTGCACCCCAGATGACCTGGCCAGACAACAAGTGTGATGGGATCAAGAACCTACTGGTGTGCTGTGTTTCTTTTGATTTGTTGGAGGTCTGTGATTCATTTTAGGGACGAGTGGGGCTTGTTGCTTTTGTGTCATATGATAGCAGAGGCTTCTGGGGGATAAAGCCAGTCTGATAGCACTATATCTAGGCAGGTAGATGTCAACAGTGAATGTGCGTTTGCCCTTGCATAATAATGCAGAAACTTGGCTTAAGCAAAATAGCCATTAGCTGCTGGTCACAGATTGGGGCAGTGATATCCTGCCGTCATCTTTTACTGTGGTGAAGTCAAGGGTTAGCTGGTATTGGGAATCTTGGATGTCATAAGTAGATGGTGATGGTTGGATTTTAGATGCTTAGGTCATGAATGTGAGTGCTTTACAGAACTTTGCTAAAAAATGCTCCGTAGATGTTAAGGCAGCATCAGCTTGCACAGCTATCTTTGTATTTTTATACCAAAAAGTGCTGTAAAAATGTGCAAGAAGAGTCAGAGGTATGTGGTTATAACTTGTAAATGTTCAGTCTTATCCTTTGCCTAATCCATTGGGTGGTGTATGAGTTACTGATTCATAGTTTCACACTTTGCAGGCATTCCTTTTTATTTGGACTGCTGTGAAGTTGTGATTTTCAGTCTTTGACACAGTAGATAGTATAAACTATCCTACTTTGTTATGCTGTATTACTTTCATCTCTCTTCACAGCTACGGAGTGGTGGCAATCAACAGCTTTCAGAGAATGCAGGAAGAATCTCTTTCACAAACACTTCAGAAATCACAGTGGGTGGAGTGGGAAACTGGTATGGCATGTGCCATCTCAGTGATACAGAATTCACTGGAGCCCCTGGGGAGTGCATGCAATGCAGACTTCGTTCCATGACTCACATCTGTTTTTAAAGTTACATGATTTTATTCTTTCCTGTTGTGTACAAAATCAGTTTTAAACAGGCTAAACAATAGACTTTTCTGTTTCAGTTCCAGTGAAGACAGAGTCTGAAGTTGTATGTTTCTGAGAATAGAAAGAGTAGGGAGAGACAAACTTTTAGTGCTGAAGCAGCAGTATACGACAGGACTTTCACTTTAAAAAGGCAGGTCTTTGAATAAAAGAACAAATGTTTTAGGAACAGTTCCATTGTAAAGTTAATAATGGAGGCATCTTTCAATTTACTAGCAATACCCGAAACACAAACTACATTTACTGAAACTGAAGAACAGAGTAACCATATGTAGGAATACAGCAACATAATAAATTGCTATCAGTTTTATGTTAACGACTAATTTGTAGTAATGACTGACCTTTGGCTGATAAAATGTGATCAGCCTTCCCGGAAGCAGGCCCCTTACAGTCTGAAAATTTGATGATGGCTAATTTGATTTTTGCTGTGCATTACTTATTAAAAGGTGTCTGCAACTGTGCAGCATGGCAGTTGATATTTACTACAGAAGTAATCTGCACATCAGAATTATTTTCAGTGTATTTGCTATTTTTAGTGACGACATCCCATTTTCCTGTTCCAAGCTCTTGTTTTTGAGATGGTAATGCTGAAGCGCCTTACCTTTGCCTGAGTGTTCTCATTGGAATCATACAGTAACAGAAACCAAGGAGGCAGCGGAACACAGCAGTAGAGTTCAAAAATGTAATCCAAAAACACAGACACAAACGGTGAGCGCTTTTGCAGCCAAAGCTGCTTCATCAGACAAACAAAGCTCCAAATTGCAGTGTTTTTAAAAGACTGAACAGTCAATCAGCAAGTAAAAGCAATTGAAGAGCTATTGAAAGCCCTTGATTATATAAATAGTTAGTATAAAAAGAACAGAATGTTGTGTCTTTCAGCTTTTCCCGGTTAGGGGTCGCCACAGCGGAACTCCGGTCCACTAATGATTGGTAGTTGATTTTTACGTGCCGAGTTATCAGCCCTGACACACACAACCTTCAACGAAGGTATGCCCATTCATGCATGTCTCCACGCAGAAGACACTCTAGCTGAGAATCGAACCGGACAGCATCTTACTGTGAGGTGACAACGCTACCGCAGCACCACCAGAACAGAATAAAAATATATAATACAGTTCAAAATCCATTGTACAAATATACTACTAATACAGTTAAACTAAAATAAGTAATGAATACATTTAATAAAATAAATTAATATCAAAACTATACATACTTAGAGCCTATCTAGCTAAGGGCCTATTCACCAATACTGGTTTAATAGAGAGTTTATCATTAAGATCCTTCCCCATGTTTGCCTTCATCCTAATGATCCAGTTCAGTTCTTTACTTTCTACCTTGGTTTTATGTAGCCCCCCCCCATTTACCCACTCTTTCAACAACCATAAACCTGAAACTGTGCTGTGTACCCATTGACATAATATGCTTAGAATGGGCATTAGTTTCAACTTTCCTGGAGATGTCATAAAGATGTTCTCTCATCCTGTCATGTAACCTCCGTGTCGTCATCCCAATATAGAAACAGTAGCAAAGTGTACAATAGGCTAGATAAACTAAATTCATTGTATTACAATTTGCTTTTACTCTAAAAAAAACCCCATCTTTTTATGTGTATCTGGATGTTCAAATTCGGCACTGCTGTCAATCAAATGGCAGTAGTTACATCCCCGACAGGGAAATGTACCTACAGAATGTTGTGTTTCAGTACCAGTATCAGGTTTTGGATAACATAACATTTTCTTAAGCGACCTCTTGTTCTACATATAGCTTGGAGCCCCTCCTACTATTGATTCCACTCTCTCATTAGATCTGAGTATGTTCCAATGCTTAGTATAGATATCCTGTAATAACCTAATATTACTGGCATAAGTAACTGGCATTCTCAATTTTTTATTGGTGAAATTACGCTTACAAAACTGTGTTGGTGAAGAAAAGGTAGGGTTTACCCTCATGAGTTCTAGATTTAAGAGCTCGAGCTGCAATATAACTAACTTCTTTCTTATTATAACCCCTCTCAAGAAATCTCTGATGTTAAGTTGTCTATCTCGCCTTCATTCTTGCTGGTTGGGTTTGGAGCCGATCCTCGGCTCCGACACGGCCATCTTCAAAAGCTCAAGAGCTACTTACTGGCTCGAGGCCCCCCTATATCCCATGATGCCTGGCGCTAGATACCCAGATCTTGTTTGCTGCTTCTGCTGCGAGGTTGCTTTTACTGGCTCAGGTCATATTTTTAATATTTTTCAATTTTGTTGTTAGTGTATATAAAAATTTGTATATTGTAGTTGGTGTTTAGAATAGTTATTGTAGTTATAGTAGTTATCTATTTGTAATTTAGTCTCCTTACATTGAAAAATCGTTTTCTTGTTAGAGAGTTTTCCCCTCCCCCATTTCTTTTCTTAAAGGTAGCCATTTTTAGTTAGAGGCTAATCCTTGTTCTCAATTTTTATGTAGTAGTTTCTTTATTAGAAATTGTGGTAGATTAGTAGGTCTATTTACTTTTTCTTGGATAATAGTGTGTGTGTGCTGTTAGGGTGTGGTAACATGTGTTGAGTGCGTGTGTTTTACTAGTTACCTACTTCCCTTCTGTTACTTTTTCTCTGTAATTGATATTTCCTTTTACAGGAATGTCTAAAGATACGAAAGTATCTGGATTCAAGAAGTGTGACTCATGCTGTCAGAAGATGTCACTGACAGATGGTCACACTTCTTGTGTCTACTGTTTGGGCACCCTGCACCTGCAGGACTCTTGTTCGGTGTGTCACACCTTTAGTCCAAGAGTCCTGCAGGAATGTAGGAATAAGCTAATCCTTAGGGGTTTGCTCAAACCTGAAGGGTCACCGGCTAAGGCGCAGCCAGTGAAACCCTCTAAGCCAACGAAGCCGCCGGCTCCCAGTTCGGAGCCACTGTCGGGTGTGGTGTCAGGTGTGGTGTCTGTCTCAACTTCGGTCCTGACTGGAACCGAAGTACCTATCTCCCAGTCGGCCCCTACTCTGGTGTCAGAACCGTCAGGGAGTCGAAACCGCTCTGGATCTCCATCCCTAGAGTCGATGCACTCTGTTCCTGGGTCGCCTCTGTTACAGTTGGAGCAAAGTCACCGATCCCACTCTTCTCGGTCTTCTAGACTATCTGACCATGATTTGGAGAGAGTGGTGAGCAGGCTTCTAAAATCGCAGGCTCTGGCTAAAATGATATCCAGCCCCCCTCATCAGGGTTCGGCTCTGCCTGTCTCTGCAGTAGGTTCCTCCTTCGACTCATTCCTTGAGTTCGGAGCCGGAGCTTGCTGGGGCTCGGATCGTGGAACCGTCGGCGCCGATACCTACCCTTTGGTTCCATCATTGGCTCTGATCGCCTCCCTCATCGGCTCTGAGGGGGCGAGTGGCATCAGACCCTTGTCTGACCCCGTTTTCCCTCTTGGAGCTTCGGCGCAGGTGAGTTTGGCTCCTACATCGGCCTTGGAGCCGTCTCTCTTGGTGCTGGGAAGGATTCCGGTCTCTTCAGAGCTGGAGCCTTCTCCGATATCGGGAAGGGGCGCCTTCGAGGTCATGAGGAGTGTGCTGGCCTCTGAGTCAGCCCCATGGTCAGACTCATCAGCTCCTCCCCCCATGGTGCCTGCATCTGCCTCTGCCCCTCCTCCAGACCCCAAGCTTAGTGAACAAGTGCTCCAGGGCACCCCATTGGGTGTATCTTCCTCTTCTGAGGCCTCCCCCGACCATTCAGAGGAGCCCCCTCGAAAGAGGAAATGCAAGAGGAAGCATGTTGACTCCCCTGAGTCTGTCACTTCAGATACCAACTTAAGAGGATTCAGAAGGGTCCCCGAGATCCCCCTCTGAGGACGTCTCTTTCTCAGACATCCTTGAGATACTTAGGCAGAGGGGGAACTGGACTACCCTTAACCCTTCCGAGGATGAGTCTGTATTCCTGGGCGCATTTGGTTCCCGACACTCCACCTCCTGGGCGTCTCCGCCTTTCAATCCACTGATGTCTGTGGTGGCTCGGAAGGTGTGGTCAGCCCCAGACACAGTGGAACCAACCCCCCCGAAGACCCACCAAATTTATTACTGCACCACAAGACAATCAGTTTCTGACTAAGGGTGTTCCCGTTGATGCCATGGTGGTAGCAGCATCCACAAAAAAGGAGTTGGCTGAAACTACATCCCCCTAATAAGGAATCTAGGACGATGGACAGATATGGGAAGCAAATATTTTCCTCAGCGACCTTCTCCATGAGGTCGCTGAACTACTTGTGCCACTTTACCCACCTTCAAAGGGATATCCTTAAAGAGCTAGGAGATACCCTTCAAGATCCATCAGCTGCGGGGTGCCAGGCTAAGGTTGCCTTCCAACTGGCGACTCTTAATTCGGTAGTAATCTCCTCCATGCGGCCGATGGTGCGAGTAGGGCCGCAAGCACAGGTGTGGCCTTGAGGAGGCATGCTTGGATGTGGTTATGTAACTTTGGGGAACCCTTCAGGGCATCTTTCACCAACACCCCCTTTGATGGTTCTGCTCTTTTTGGACCACAGGTGAAGGATACCCTTACCAGGTGTGAGCAGGAAGGCAAGACTCTCTCTGCTGTGGGAGTCCATTTTTCCACTCTTTCAAGACCGTATCCCAAGGGTCAGAAGAGTGGGAAGATGTGGTTCCGGAAACCCCAGGGAGCCATGCCTGACGCACATGGAGAGTTCCCCTCCAGGGGCAGAGGAGGGAACAACAGACACCGGCCTCAGGGCAGAGGAGGGTCCGCAAAATCAGGGCCAGACAATCTTTCTCTGACAAGCCCTTCCAGCATCCCTGAGCTGCTGCCCGGCTGTCCACCTTTGGAGGCAGTCGGGGGAAGATTATCGCTGTACCCAAAAGCCTGGCAGAGTATAACACAAGACAAATGGGTACTGTCTATCATATCCAAAGGCTACAAAATCCCCTTCTTTCGCATTCCCTACATTCCCAACAAATCCCTTCCAGATGTTCCACCCAATCTAAGAGATCAAGCAGTTCAAGAAATTTCAAAACTGCTAACAAAAAGAGGCATCCAGCCAGTCCCAGCAGACCAGCAAGGATCCGGAATTTACTCAAGGTTCTTTTTGGTACCAAAAAAGACAGGGGACTGGAGACCCATTCTGGATCTCAACAGACTAAACAGGTCTGTTCAAAGAACGAAGTTCCGGATGGTCATGCTATAGTCCATTTTACCCTTTCTGGGTCAGGACAATTGGATGTGCTCCACAGATCTTCAGGACGCGTACTACCATATCAAAATGGGCAGACGCTCCAGAAGATTTCTCCGCTTCTGGCTGGGAGCCAGTCATTATCAGTTCAGAGCTCTGCCCTTTGGTCTCACCACAGCCCCCTGGGTGTTCACCAAATGTTTGGCAGTAGTTACCATTCACCTGAGACGGCAAGGATTCAAGGTGTTTCCATATTTAGACGACTGGCTCCTTACTGCAACCACCAGGCATTACCTGCTGCGAGCCAGAGACTACACCATCCAAACTTGCTCCAAACTAGGCATCACAATAAATTTCGAAAAGTCTGCATTGTCACCTTGTCAATCTATTACCTTTATAAGGCACAAACTTAAATACAAAGGACATGTCAGCGAGACTTCCATTAGACAGAGTGCTAGACATTCGCCGACATATGCAGGTCTTATTAGGATGCAAAAAAATTCAGGCCAGATTTGTCCTAAAAACCTTGGGTCTCATGGCAGCGGCTATCATATTGGTCCCCCTTGCTTGTTTTCATATGAGGATTTTTCAGTGGATGCTGTTCACCCAATGGTCTTTTCAGCAACTTCCAATGTCACACAAGATAATGATCACACAGACGTGCAAAAACCAACTTGCTTGGTGGATGGTTTCCCCATCAGTACCCCAGGGCAGACAATTTGCTCTTCCTCCTCCAGTGGCTACGGTGACCACGGATGCCTCCCTGATCGGGTGGGGGGCATTTTCAGGGCAGAACAGTCCAAGGCACCTGGCAGCCTCACGAGTGCCATCTGCATATCAATGTCTTTGAGATGAGGGCTGTGCTTTTGGCATTGCAAGCTCTTCACAACTCTCTTCCCACCGGGACCATTGCAATTCAAACAGACAGTATGTTGGTAGTGTGGTATATCAACAAGCAGGGCAGAACCAGGTCCTACGCCCTATGTCGAGAAGCACTCAGACTCTGGCAGTGGGCGATCTCTTCCCAATGGTTTCTGATAGCAGCGCACATCCCTGGGAAGTCCAGCGTTATAGCGGACAGGCTGAGCAGAGCAATTCTCATGCCTCACAAGTGGTCTCTCAATCAGACAGTGCTGGACCAAATCTTCCGCAAATGGGGTCAGCCTTGCTGCGACCTTTTTGCCACCCCCTTCAACAGCAAGTGCAACAATTTCTTCCCTCTTACCAGACACTCTCCCAGAGACGCTCTAGTACACGATTGGCCTCAGGGACTTCTTTATGCATTCCCTCTGTTCCCCCTGATTCTCAAATTAATACAGAAAGCTACCACATTGGGATGCAAGATGATCCTCATTGCCCCTTACTGGCCTCAACAAATTTGGTTCCCGTTCCTGCATCATTAGCTTCTGGAGCAGCCCCGGACCCTGGATCCAGTTCTAGACCTCCTGATCCATCAGTCGGGCAGGCTGCACCAATCCCCTCAATCTCTCCAGCTCACTGCTTGGTTGCTCCACTTCCGACCTTAGCCAGGCTTCCGAACATCTCCCACTCGGTGCGTGAAATCATCTTATCATTGCGCAAGTCTACCACTAGAAAGACTTATGCTAGTAAGTGGAAACGTTTGTCTTTCTGGGCAGAGGCTAGGAATATAGATCCCTTTTCAGCCCCTGTGCACCATATTTTGGATTTTTTAGCGGAACTTTTTCATGCTGGATCTTCTTCTGCCACGATTAGAGTTCAGTTAGCTGCAATTTCAAACTTTCATACAGGTCTATCGGATACTAGTATCATGTTCCATAAGCTTTGTAAAGCTTTTCTCAAAGGGACTACTTTACTCAGGCCCCCAGTGAGAGATCCCCTGCCTCCGTGGGATCTAAATTTGATTTTAGCTTCCCTGATACTGCCCCCCTTTGAACCTGCAGCTTCTTGTTCTTTGAAGTTTCTTTCTTGGAAAACCCTTCTTCTGGTTGCAATTACTTCAGCCAGAAGAGTTTCTGAACTTCAGGCTCTTTGTATCCACCCTCCTTATCTAGTTTTCCACAATGACAGAGTTTCTCTCAGGACTAATCCTTCCTTCCTTCCAAAGGTTTCTTCTGACAATAATTTGAATCAGTCTATTGATCTGCCTGTGTTTTTTCCAAATTATTCCAACAAGGCAGAATACTAATTGCATCAGTTGGATGTTCATAGACAGTTACACTTTTACTTGCATAGAACTAAGCAAATCAGAAAATCAGACCAGCTGTTCCTGTCCTATGCTGAGGGTAAACAAGGTCTACCTATGTCAAAAGTAACCTTATCTAGGTGGTTGACGTCTATTATACATTTATATGTCAGCTAAGGAATAAAGAGCTTCCTGCTAAACCAAAAGGTCACTCCAGTAGAGCTCTAGCTACTTCAGTGGCTTTTCAGGCAAGATTGCCAATGGGAAACTATTTGTGCGGCAGCTACATGGGCCAATCCTCATACCTTTATTTCACATTATAAGCTGGACGTGGCCTCCAGGAGCAGAGCTGATTTTGGTTCCACTGTTCTGAAGAGTCTGTTCCGATGAGCCACGCAGGATTGAGGTGCTAGGGACGCTGTCCCAACCAGCAGGAATGAAGGCGAGATAGACAACTTAACATTAAGAAGTTATGTACCTACCAATAACGTTCCATGTTAGTTGTCTTCTTCTTGCCTTCTTTCTTGCATCCCACCCTCCATCCCCCTATCCTAGTAGACCAAGAAGAGTTCCTTATGTTTTTATCACTGGCTGAGTCTTCACTGGCTATTCCTTCTGACTAGCAGTCTCTCCAGTAGGATTTATGCATTCTAGGACAGGATTCCTGTAATTATTATTATTATTATGTCTGCAGTTAGACTTACCAAACGAGATCTGGGTATCTAGCGCCAGGCATCATGGGATATAGGGAGGCCTTGAGCCAGTAAGTAGCTCTCGAGCTTTTAAAGATGTCCGAGTCGGAGCCGCGGATTGGCTCCGAATCCAACCAGCAAGAAAGAAGGCGCGAAGAAGACCACTAACATGGAACATTATGGTAGGTACATAACTTCTTATTCCACGTGTTTCAACTCACAAGTGAAGATGGAATCATCTACTGTTAATCTGGACATTCTTAACATCTGTGCTGTCTCGTTGGAATGACATTATTTATACTGAATGACAGGATTTGTTTCAGCTGGAGAAGCAAATAAATTATGCTGCAAAACTTTGTAAGTTTTGCTGCACACCTCTCAACCTGCAGACACTGAAAACAAGAATGATGGCTCTTCAAAAGTACATAATCCAGTTAAAAATATCTGACATCTAATTAACATAAAATTTGAATAACAAATGATACTTCACTCATCTAGTAGGAATGTGGGATACTACCAGGGTTTCCAGATGTCCCTATTTGGGCGGGATGTCCCGAGATCAGCAGCCTGATCCCAAGTCCCGCCCTGCTGGTTTAAATCCCGGCCAGCCTCCGCTTTTTTTTTTTTTTGATTGGCCCGTATACCTGGCATACGGGCCAATCAAAAATTGCTAAACACGGAGCTTCTTGTGTTCCGCATTAAACACGAGAAGCTCCATGTTTAGCGATTTTTTGATTGGCCCATATGCCGGTATACGGGCCAATCAAAAATCGCTAAACACAGAGCTACTTGTGTTGAATGCGGAACTGCAATGCATTAAACACGAGAAGCTCCGTATTTAGTGCAGAGCTACTGTTGTTTAATGTGGAAATGTGTTCCGTATTGAAGACCTTAAGACCTTTTTTTTTTTTTTTGTCCCTACCTGGGGTGCTGGAAATCTGGCAACCCTGGATACTACTCAGAAACGCATTTAAAAACTGTGTAACAAAAATGATGGGAAATAATAAGCACATTATTAAAGAGACTGTAAAATCTGTAGACTTTCATTCAACTCTATTGCAAAATTGTGTCACACTAGGTCATTTATTTTTGCTTCAGAAAAAGGGAGATGTAAGATGCAAGTCCTCTAAGTTATTGTTGCTACATGTATGTTGGTAATGCAGTGTGGTTTTCTGTGTACTGAACACTTCCAAAAACACATGTTGTTGTTGTGTCTTTTGGCTTTTCCCGGTTAGGGGTCGCCACTGCAGAACTCCGGTCCGCTAATGATTGGCAGTAGATTTTTACGTGCCGAGTTGCCGGCCCTGATGCACAACCTTCAACGAAGGTATGCCCATTCATGCATGTCTCCACACAAAAGACGCTCTAGCTGAGAATTGAACAGGACAATGCTACCGCAGCACCACCACCGCAGCTTCAAAACACATGTGATGAGGGTGATTCAGAAAACTGTATGAAGGGGTGTATAAAGCCTGAAAACAGGGACATATCCCTAAAATAGGAACATCCTGTGCAGGGGTAAATCAGGCCTTAAAGTGGGAACATTTCTGCAGAATAAGGACAGTTGAGAGATCTGTATTGCTGTAAAAATCTAGCACCTTTGCAATCCTAACAATATATAACATAGGATAAGGTAGTATGCATGGTACCTAAGGAGTACAGCTGTACAAGACATTTTTGCTGTCATTGATATTCACCAAGTTACTGTAGCTGAGCAGTTCTGATACACACATTTTTAAAGGTTTTATTTCTACTTCCACTTCCTGACTGTGATCAACCCCTCCCAGCTAATTGGCCCATCCATTCCTCATCTATCATCAGGGAGGAACTGTCATTAAGGTAGCCATCAGGGGTTCACTGGGTTTTCTTATTAATCTCTGCCCCTCTTGTGCCTGCCCAACAATGCTGTTGGACATCAGTGCTGCCCTACCCTTCACTTTTCCAGAGGGCTGACATCAGCAAGGTACCCCAGTTGCCCTGAGTAAACACAGCATGGTGGTTTCTGTAGTCTCCAGTAAGGAAGTCCAACCATGAGCATGTGTACCTGGACAGATGCATTCCCCCCATCTCCTGATTCAGCATCCTCCTCCTCCGTCACTTGCCTACTCCATCAATGTACAAAAGCCAGTAATCAGTCTGGTGTCATGGGTCATAGTTAGAGTTGTATCCTCTACTCCACTGTCTCTACTACACATGTATGCTTCCCTTTATATTAGTTCTATTTGATATCCATGGTCTTTGCCTGAACTCTAGTTTAGTGAGATGCATATAACTGCAAATATAGTCCAAAATATATTGAGGACTATACTTAGTAATAGTAATGATTGATTGTAGCCCTGCGTGCACGCACACATAAATACCTTTATACATTTAAGTGATTTTTCTAGGAAAAATATCCAGTACTAGTTCCATCTAACTTTCAGTAAGTATAGATAAATGGATCCCTATCAGATAATTGAAGTTCCGAAAATTTGAAAATCATATGGTCAGGACCATATGATTGCATATGATCGAATTTTGGGAAATTGGAACATTAAAAAAAATAAAGTTTATTTTTTTTTTATGTTTTTACAAGGGGGCAAGCACCCCACACCCCCTGCAAATTAAATGTACCAACTCCAAGATCACACTACAGTAAGGAAAAGGGTAAATTTCCCAATCCGCTCAGTAACGCGCTCTCCGTTCAAAACATTTGACTTTTCAAAACTTTGATCATATGGTCCCTATGATATGAATTTTGAAGTTTTGAAACTGTGATCATCTGACAGGGATCCGCATAAATATAAAGCAAGTAAGTAAACAACAAAAGTATAGTTTTATGTAAATTCTTACATAAGTGCTTTGTACAACACTTTAGTTGGAGCCCTTTCTCTTAAATATTAAAGCACAGTTAGTTAAAATAGAGCCTCAAGTACTCCCAGGAGAGGTAACTGTGAATGTGTGCATACACCCAGCTGGAGTACACCTTTCTGTACAATTTAGGCAATGATAAATAACAAAACTTCTCTCCAGGTCTGACATGTTTTAAAGTTGTCTCTGTACATTTATCTTGGGTCAAATTCCGCAAATTGTTGATGATTAGATAGTATTAAGTGTAGGTGAATTTCATTATCTCCAGGAAGTAAAACTAAGAGGGAAGGAAGGAAGATCTAAGTGTCTCATCAGGGGTAAAGAAGCTTCTGTTGCCAAATATAGAAATTGTTGATGTAAATAGTTTGTAAATTTGTTGTCATGGTCATCTTGGCTGAATGTGTAAGTGGCAAAAAAAGTAAACGTAGAATATGGACAACTGTATGTGTGAAAGTTGCAGTTTATAAAGTTGACTGTCTGGACTGCAAGCCTGAATTGTCCAATGAATGGCAATTCATCCAATATTTGGAAGTGCTTATTCTTAAAACATGTAGTCCCAGAAATATGCAGGTCTCGAAGAATGGCTTTGCTGTGAAGTTTGAAATGGTGTATCTGGAGAAACATTTTTAGAGAAGGCCATAAATGGTGAGAAATAACTGCCCATGATTAAGTTCTTGGTAACATTTCAAGAATACTTGATCTGTAGTCTAGAGCAAATAGGTAGCACCAGTTTGGGAGTCCATGTAGTGTTTTTCTTGGACCTTCTGAAATAACATCATGGCATCCAAATGGGCACCACTAAAAGTTCACTAAAATGGTAAACAGAAACATGAAGTTATTAAGTTAATGCAGGTGGCTTTGAGTTTTGCAGCGTAAGAAGTGCATCTCCCAAACAGGTAATTCTTATCAAAGAACTATACAAACATATAAACAGAATGGTTATATTTTCCCTAGAGCTATTCAAACATTCTGATATAATGGATGGATAGAGAGACAGTGAGATGCATCCGGTCCACTAAACACTTTGGAATGGTGGTCACTCTGGATTTGAATAGACTAGCCTTGAAGTCTTAGCAACCTTTAGACAGTTATACAAGATGGGTTTGCAGTGGTTTGATAGAAAACTATGAGTGAGCTTTCTTAATGACTGTGGATAAGAAAAATGTGTTGACTTATTTAATAAATTATAAAATTTAATTAGTAGAATAAATAAAAATTAACAAAATGAATGAATTTCTTGAATAACTTTTAAGGATTTTTCACGTTACAAAAAGCCAGTCTGTTGCTGGTCCTGGTCATGCTGCTTTTCTACTCTCAACATTACCCGTCAGTCTGTTGCACAAGAGAGGTTACCCTTATTTAAATGCCATGTGTAAAGTGATGAAACAGACTTGTTTTTGTACATAAAAAAGTGCTTGCATGTATCCTTGTGCATGTGAACACTCTTATGTAAAAATTAAGTTAATTTTTCCGAAAATGTGGCACCAAACTAAGTTTTAAAAAGATTCTGAACATGTCAGTGTAAGCTACTTATGCTGTATTTATGTCATTAATTTTAATATTCCTGCAGGAGGCATGTACGTTACTTAGGGGGCAAATCTAATTAGAATGGATTATCTGTAATTAAATGCTGATAAAACAATTATTAATATTGTTGCCAACCTGTTAAATAGTTTAACAAAAAAACTTACCTTAAATTGTCAAACTTAAATTGCTTGTTAATTACATTAGTTACGTAGAGTTCTGAGTAATTCCAATCTAGATATTTTAAATAATTATTATTTACAGTAAGAGTAAAGTTTAGCAGTTACATGATGACCTTAAAACAAGATGAGCAGAAGCATATAACAAAGATACAGGAGTATATAATCTCCATTATTAATGGTGCTATTTCAAACAAAGGGAATTTGTCTAAATTGTGTAAGATGATTTCTCCAGTAATAAGTTTGATAAAAATAACTGAACCTTCCTTGAAACTAGTGGTCTGAAGTATGTGATTAGAAAAAAGATTTTTTTTTTTTAATTGAAATCAATTTGTTTAATGTCAACAAGCTTGTCCTGGAAAATTTGCATATGGCAGTATCTACATAGATTTTTTTTTTTTTTTACTTCCTGTAAGTTATCCAAGTTTACAAAGTCTGATGTCTCAATCTGTTAGAGGTGTACTAAGCCCGTTAAGGCAGACTGGACTCGTGTCTTTGTAGACTGTGAAAAAACTGCCACATAAATGCACTAGTTCTACATGTAATAAGTAAAGGACAATATCCGATGTTCTGAAGCCAGAAAGGTAATTACCCAGAAGTGGAAATCAGGTGCTGTTCCTCTATCTAAGGAATTCTTAAAGTTAAGACACTTTTTGTGTAAAAAAAAAGGCTGCATTAAGACAAAGGGCTGCAGTTAATAATGTAAATTATGACTGTTGGGATACTCTAGATGTTTTGATTAATAATTATACTGTAAGTTAAAATAAAAATATATTTTGAATTGTAATAAGTTGTTCATTGTTCTGTTACTGATCATATTCCTTTCATGTAAATATTGTATATATGTTAACATTTAGTAACATTTATCAGAAAAAAGGAAAAAGACTTGTCAAAGTAAATAAAACATAGCAGTAGGTCTGATGTTGAGTCTTCCATCCATTCTTCAGTGGATGGGTCTTCATATACAACCTCAGATCTGTCTTTGGCCACTCAAGACTTTGAATCCCAAGCTCAGGCATGTCACCTTATCCATAACCCAATGCAAAGACCAATATTACCCTAGATCTCATTTGCTACTCCTTTGTTACAGATGGGTGACTTTGTGAGGAAACATTTTTGTTTGATTCAAAGATTTTCAGTATTTTAGAAGTTATCTATTGGTACATTAATCTCTGTTCTTTTCTGTAGTTATTCCCTTACCTCCCCTTTTTATTGGTTGTTTAGATCATTAGTTGTATTCTCTTCTTTACTTTGCACCTTTGACACCATCATTTTATTAAAAAAAAAGAAGAATTAAATTAAAAAAAAGAAAAAAAAAGAAAAATAATCTTTTTTTAATGAACTGATGGACATTTGAAATCTCCTTCACCTTTGGTGTTTGAGGCTGTTGAGGGCACACTCTCCTGATTAGATAAGAGAGCCTCTCTTTCTGATTGTGTTCCACCTGTCCTCCAAAGAACACCCCTTTGTCCTGATCCTTCTCATCATGCACTTGGAAAAACCGGGCCTATTGAGTGTCATGACATTCCGAACAGGGTATTTTCAAATCTCTTCTGAGTCCACTCTAGAACATCCAACCAGGGACGTCCCTCAAAAGTACACATGTAAGAGGAGGCACGTGGACTCCCTCAAAATTTTGTAATGGGAAGGTGGGCAGTCCACTGATGCCCCCTCTCAAGAGGGGACGGTGTTCCTCTAGGCCTTTGGGTCTGTCTCAGCTGCATCTTGGGTCCCACTGAGAAGATGGTGGATCTTATCTGTAAGTGGCCATGGAAGGAGCCAGATGTGGCTGAATCAATTATTCGCAAGCAAGACAAGTACTTAGTCTGTACAAAGGATTGCCAACACTGGAGCAAAGGTCCATTAGTAGATTTCTTAGGAGTGGTGGTGTCCACCAAAAAAGAGCTCTTCTGTTCATCCACCTAACCGGGAGTATAGGGTGCTGGATGGATTCAGGAAGCAAACTTGGATGTTAGCTACCTTTGGCCTGAGGGCACTGAATTATTTGGCACACATCACAATATTTCAGAGGGACTTGACTAAAGAAATCTCCAAATCCCTCTCAGGGTCTGTGTCTGCAGAGTACAAAAAACACTGGATTCTCAGTAAGACACCCTACAGTCCTTTTTCAGTGTATCAATGTGTTTAATTTCTAACAGGACGAAAGGCACTTCGATAGGCACAGGTACTGCCCTACTGTAAGGAGGCATGCCTGCATGTGATTGTGTGACTTTAAGGAGCACTTTATTATGTCTTTTATCAATGCACTGTTTAATGGCTCAACACTATTTGGGCCTAAATTGAAAGAAACTGTGGCCAGAATTGAACAAGTTGGGAAGAGCCTTTCTGCTGTTGGAATATGGTTCTCTTCCCTCTCTTTTTCTAGGAAAAAGAAAGGGGGTAAGAGACTATGGTTCCAGAAATCCCAAGGATTTTCCACTGACACTTCTCGAGATAGCCCCCCCCACCCTTGAGGTAGATGGGGGGGTTCAAAAAATGGACATTGCCTGTGAGGCAGTGGTAGGCTGCAAAACCAGGGCTTCAGAGGTCCGTTCACTGAGAGGACTTATCAGCACTCCTGAATGTTTGCCCAGCTGCTGTTGAGTAGGGCCGCACTTATCCCTGCACCCCAGGAGCCTGGATATCTATCACAAATGACAAATTGGTGCAGAGGATAATAAACAGAGGCTGTTACATTCCCTTTTTATTTCATTCCTAAATTCAAAAGTTAGCAAATGTTCCACCCTTCCAAACACGAGCAGCACTTAAGGAAACATGAACGCTATTAAAAAAGTGAGTCTTCCAATAGATCACACCAGAAGAGCTAGGATCTGGAAGTTGATCAGGATTCTTTTAAGTGCCAGACGAGACCAGGGATATCAGGCAAATTTTGGGCCTAAGTCATCTTAACCAGTATGTCAAACAATCAGAGTTCCAGGTGGTCACGGTTCAGTCCATTCTCCCACTACTAAGAGTGAATGATTGTATATGCTGCATCATACCTCTCAACCTGGAAACATCAAAAATCTGGACAAGACCCATGAAAAATGGGTACAAATCTGTATGCGGATTAACATAAAATTTGCATACATAATTACACAACCCTACCCACTCCATTGGAATTGTGGGATACCAAATTTCAAATGCAAACTGAAGAACAGACAACCAAAATATGGCACCAGAGTCCCCCTGCAGACCTTCTGATGTCCCATTACCTGGCTGTTTCACCCCATTTACCATAAAAAACTAATGTGTGCATGGATATTGCTTTACTTCTACAATAATTATTTGGATTTTATTTTTTACATTTTATAGCACAATGCACAAACACTAATAGTTATCTACTAAACAAAGCAGTACTGTCTCACAATGGAAAAAGACCTGACATTAAAACTTTTCTGCCCTTGAAACTCTCATTCATTGAAACAGCATTGAAACCCACACCACATCCAAAGAAAATGCATCTGGCCAGTAATGGAGAAAGATTACCTTTTGGGCTGTTTTCACATCCTAGGCCCCTTGCACACAAAACAAGAAACATACATGCATTTTAAATTTATTGTTTGAACATTTTTCCAATTTAGGCAATGAAACAAAATGTGTGAACCAATAATGACAGAACTGCCCAATTCAGAACATTTCCATCATAAAAGCACAAAAAACCTGGACAAAGTCAATAATGGGGGAATACAGAATTCAGTTCTCACCATAGCTTTCAACGTCTTAGCACAAAAAACCTGGGCAAAGTCAATAATGGGGGAATGCAGCCCCAAAATAGGGACAAATTTCAAATACTGATCTTATAAACTTAGAAAAATTGCTAGAATAAAGTGTTTTGTATTACTATTTATTTTCTGAAGAATATGAAGTCTGAAATGCAAATGCCTGACATTATGTAGTAAATTCAACCCTTCAGTGATTTCCACAAAAATCCTGAAAAACACAGATTTTATGAGGAACAGAACAAAATATGCAGCATAAATTCACAAGTTGTGGTGGCTAGAGACTTTAGGCTCTTTTTACCTGTACCCAAGGTACAGGGTTTGAACCTGAATTCCTCTAGCCACCAGGTGTATTTACCTTGGGCCATTTACACACACACACACACACACACACCAGTTCAGATACCTGAAATATGTTTAGTCCGTTCACGTAGCTCTGCAGTACCCATGCTTGCAGTCCTTTTCTTCCCACTCAAACTCTGTTCCAAGCAGCCCTTCCTGCTCGCAGATCCAAGTGTTTCCACCACCATTTGAAAGCAGCTTCCACCACTAGTCCTTCCTACTCACAAGTGTTTCTACCACCAGACTTTCCTGTTCACAGATCCATTTGAAAGCAACAGCAGCCTAGCCAGAAATGGGTGCACATCCAAGTAAATCTTTCCACAATTCAAACGGTGAAAGCAGCTAGCCATAAATGCATGCATGTGAGTCCTTGAACTCAATTCCAACAGGCTAGTAGGCTGACGGAGCTGATATCATCGTGCACGTGATGATGTCAGCTCAAATAGCAAAAAAAAAAGCTGGGAAAAATTCGGAAATGAAGGGGTGCCACTCTGGAATCATGGCACCCCATTATTTGGACTCCAAATATCGATAAAAACTAGTAATTTAGTACTGTTGGTAGATATGTGCTGCATAGAGCTACAAGATGCATACTACCACATCAGTCCAGTAGGTTCCTCCACTTCCAGCTGGGAGTCAGTCACTTCCAGTTCAGAGCCTTGCCCTTTAGCCTTACCATCCCCCCCGGGTGTTCACCAAAATGCGTGGAGGTGGCTGCAGAGTATCTCAGACTGCAGGGGTTCTGGTTGTTCCCATATCTGGAGGACTGCCTCATTTCCACCTCTCCAAGGAATCAACTCATCCAAGCAGGAGACTCCTTGCTCTAACTTTGGTCAGCATAGGGCATCACAGTAATTCAGAACAAGTCCAAATTTTGTACTGTACAAGTCAAAGAATTCATAGGAGCACAGTTGGACACAATTCACAATTTCTCAGATAGCAAAACTTCACCAGAATAGGTTATCCACTCTTCACAACCATGCTGAGGTCATTTTCTCCTCCCAGAAATCAATGGTGAGAATGATTGAGTGTTTCCTGGGTTCAGTGGCTGTGTCCATCACTTTGGTCCCTCTTGCAAAATACCAAATGAGAGTACTTCAATGGACCCTATGTGTGTGGTCCATTAGGCGTTTACCAATGCCTTTCCAAGAACTTCTTGAACATTTGCAGGACTCGCATTCATTGGTGGCCCAAATCCCCTGTGGTAATGCAAAGTCATCCATGAGTTTTTCTCCCGCCCAAAGCCACAGGAGACCATGGATGCTTCCCAGTTGGAGTGAGGACACTACAAGGAAAGACCAGTCCAAAGCATATGTTCCTCCTCCAAGGCCAATCTCCATTTCAACATTTTAAAGATGAGGGCAGTTCTCCAGTCTTTGCAGGCCTTCCAGGACTGACGTCTGTCCAGACAGACAACATGTTGGTAGTCTGGTACATCGGCAAATGGGGAAATCCATTCTTACCCATTATGCCAAGAAGCCATGAGAGTTTGGCAACTGGCAGTATCTTACAATTGCTTTCTTTTAACAATGCACATTCCAGGATAATCCACTGCTCTAGCACACAGTTTGAGCAGATCTATCCTCTTGCCTCATGAATGGTTCCTCAACCAAAAGGTGGCAAAGCAGATCTTCCGCCGGTAGAGCCAACCTTGCTGTGATCCTCTCCCCACTACACGAAATGCAGCAAGTTTTTTGCCCTGATCACCCAGAGGAGAAGTCACCAAGGGACACCCTGATTCACACTTAGTTGCCCCAGCCTCCTTTACCCTTTTCTCTGATTCCAAAATTTCTTCAGAAAGCATTAGAGTGAAAGTCTGTGGTGATCTTCATTGCTACTTTTTGGATTCGACAAGAATGGTTCCCCTCCCTGTGGCTTCATCTGAAACATCCTCCATGTTTAATGGATCCGTCTGGATCTCATTTCTCTCCCATCTGGCTTACTTCTCCCAGACATTCAAGCCCTCACATTAACTGCTCTGTTTCTCCACTTCAAAGATGGCTAGTCAGTCCAGACTCTTCTCCCTAGTCGTCCGCATTCTTACTTCATCTCAGTGATCTTGTACTAGGAAAATTTACAAAAGCAAATTTAAAAGGTTCTCTATTTGGGCTTCTCAGAGGAATGCAAGCTATTTTTTGGCACCCCTTCAAATGGTCCTAGATTTTCTAGCTTCTCTCTTTCAGAATGGTGCCAGCTACTCAACTATCAATGTCCAGTTAGCAGCTATCTGAAGCTTTCACATTGAAGAGAATCAGTCCCCAATTGCCTCTGTCAGGTTATCTAAAGTTTTTTTGAGGAGCACTTTTCTTGTAGGACCTTTTCTGAGAGTTCCTACCCCTTCTTGGGACATTACTCTTTTACTTCAAGCCCTGACTAGCTCTCCATTCGAACCTGCAGCTAAGATGGATTTCCAGTTTTTAATGTAGAAATGCTATTTTTCATTATCAGAACTGCATACTTTTTTTTTTGAACCTCAATACTTTATTTTTCATAAGGATAGGGTTTCCTTACAAACCAGTCTTTCGTTAGCAAAGGTAGCTACCAAGACTTCTTTAAATCAGAACATCAATCTTCCACCCATCAATCTTCCAGTTTTTTTCCAGAAAATTTCCAGTAAAGGAGAATACATGCTACATTTGTTGGATGTTCATAGGCAGCTACGTTTTTACATCCACTGTATGAAAGCCTTCAGAAAGTCTGATCAGCCTTTTGTATCCTTTTCAGCAAATAAGCTAGGTCACAGAGTTTGTAAAGTCACTTTATCAAAATGGTTGTCTGTTTGCATGTGCATGTATACAAAGAAAAAGATTTGGCCTTACCTAAACCTGTCAAAGCTCACTGTACTAGATCTTTGGCAACCTCAACTGCTTTCTTTTTCCAGAGCATTTATGCAGCTGCCACTTGGTCCAATGTTCATACTTTCATTTCCCATTATTAATTGGATTTACTGTATTGAGGCAGGGAAACCTTTGGTTCAGCTGTCGTCTGGAATATATTTTCCATGAAACCACCCAAGGGATATATTAGCTGGGGGCTGTGTCCCATCTGATGAGCAACAGACAGAAGAGACATCAGATATGAAAGTTAAGTACTTTACATAATGATAGATTTGTGTTGTCTGCTTCCTTCCTTCCTCAACTCCCCACGCACCTGTTCTCCTTTCTAGTTATGGAATTCATTATTCCTTTATCCTGATATGATCAGACTAACCTATTCTAAAGGCTCTTCAAGTGCACTTTTTAGCTTCAGATCAGCTTACGAGCTCTCATTTTGTATTTGGATTATCATTTGTATTATGTTTAGTATTATTGTTTTTATTATTATTACTACTACTACTATAGAATAAAGTGAAGCAATCACTCTTCCAGTCATACCTCTGAGCTGCACTGTAGTCAGCCCTGGGAAGCTTTATCGAATGTTCATGACTAGTGAAAGTTCCTTACTCCTGCCAAATCTAACAGACCAATGACAGCTTGCATTGTGGAAGCAATGGTCCGGTCAGCATTGTAGATTTCACACCACTAGTTATTCTCAGAGCTAACACCCTATCTTAAGTATGATATTTGCTAGTATGGACACATCAAAAAATTAACTTTGAGTCACACAGAAAAACAGAGAATAAAGAAAATTAGTGTTACATCTTTCAAGCATTTTAGCAAGAGGGGCCCACCCTTGCTACAAATTTGTTAATTCCTGAGATTGTTGTACATTGGAGAAATAAGAATACTTTCTGACAACTCAAAGTCAGACTTTGTATCCTTCATGTTCTTTCACACTTTGAGGTTTTGCAGTTCCAAAGATCCAGTTATGCCTTTTCCTCTGTGTGCTTTTGTTGATGCTGTGAATATCAAGATCTGAGGGGCATATTGAGAAGCTTGTTGAGTTCCCTTGAGAAATTGTAGGAACTCATAGCCAGGGCTAGTTTTGTTTTACAAACGTGGGTCATAGCTCTCAAGGAATTGGGGACAAATCCAGAAATAATCAGGGAAGATGAAGGACATTTTTCAGTTATCAGTACTATTAATTTGAGACAGTGATACAATAAGAGGATGTAAATTAGTTTGCATTTTCTGTAGTAAAAGAAGTCTATACCTTTAATTATTCTCATTATTAAGTGCAATTCACCAACTTATTTTCCAAACGTCACCAGCTTTAGGCTGGATTAAGAGGGACAGAGCTGAAATTTGAGTCAAGATCAGGGCGTTCTCTGAAAATCAAAAACCGTCAAGAAGTACGTAGTTATCTTTACTACAAAAAACAGGTAAACCTGAAGAATATTCTGTGTCACTTGAGTAAGAGAGCAACATTTTGCAGCATTAATGCTATTATGTTCTTCCACAGCAACAACAAACACAGGTTATTAGTGAAGTGACTGTATGATCACAGAGCAAATCCATGTCCAGTAACAGGTGTGCAGAGGTTACTACATGTAGGAGCAAGGATCCACAAGAAAGTGCTTCACTGCAGAGCTTATAAAACATGAGACAGCAGCAGTTGTATAACCCACAGAGCAGGAGCTACATCATCTGGGTCCCAGAGTCTTGGAATGGGTTGTAAAAATTGTCATGCTCACTCAGGGGCATCAGTCCCAAGACAGCATCCCTTAACAACAGAGTGCATAACAGCAAAGCATATGTCCAGCATCTGCCCTATAGATGGTAGGGGCACCTTTCAGACTTTAACCAACAGCACCTTGTAAGCTGCCATAGTTTGAGAAGTTAAGAGAACCACACACATAGGATATATGCAGCCTGTATTTTGTGGATGTTCATCGTGTTTCACTGTTGCAGTCATTACACTTGGGTTATCCTGCTGGCAGGCTACCCACAGTCAGCCTGAATTCCAAAGTTCTGGTCCGGCGTCGGTTGCTGTCACCTCTTCCCTGACGTCAGTGCACCAGGGGTATAAAAGATGCAGCCGACGCCATTTTCTTCAGTCTTTCTTGTTGCACGGTGCCCGAAGCAAAAGCAGTTCACAAGTGCCGGTCGGCCGACTCCTGAGATTTTCGTAATTGAATTTCAGATCCGAAGTCTTCAATAAAGCTAAGTACACCATTGGGGAAACTTTTTTTCTTCCTCCAGACCGATGTCAGAAAAAGTTAACAATTGTATTTCTTGTGGGAAGTAAATACCTCATAAGGATTTTCATTCTTACTGTATTCCTTGCCTAGGCCCTGATCACAGTGTTGCTAGTTGTCAGTTTTGTGCTAGATTTAACCAATGCACTATAAAGCGTCGGTACGATTTTGCTTTTCATTACTTTGGCCAAAGGTTTAACTATATAATGCCGTCGGAACAACCAACCGGAATTCATAAAAAGCGCAAGGATAAGGAAAAGGACAAGCATCCGAGGTCCAAAACCGATGACAAAGCCTCTTCTAGGCCAGTCGCCAGTTCGCTGGTGCTCAGTGAGGTGCTTTCGCAGCCCCTGACTCCCGCTACCTCAGAGCCACAGGCCGTCTTCGACTCCCACATGGAGACAACTAGGCCTCTGGATACCCAAGGTATTGGCCCTTCGGAAATCAATCCCTCAGATGGGTCCAGAGCCGCTGAGCAGGCATCAGCTTCTGAGGGTGTTTTCAGACCTACACAACTTTATATAAAGCCTACTTCTGCATCCAAGACAAAGTCTAAAGATTACAAGGATATATTCCATGTCCTTCTGCAAACTCTCATAGCGTTATGCATAGTGCAGGATTTTCACTACATACCAGTTTATGTTGTATTGTAACCATGAAAATATGTAACATTCTTTTTTACCCAAATTATCCAATGCTAAATACAGCAGGCAAGCTGGCAGTTCAGTATGGAGTGGACATACTAATGTCTTGCCATCTGTAATGTTTTAGCCTTGATCTCTTTAAAAGCCTTTGAGATTCTGCAGGTGATGGAAGATATTTTAATGTTTCAATCTGATCAGGTTGACAGATGAGATCAGACAGGAGGCCCCATGGACTATGATGTTTGCAGATGACATTGTGGTATGTAGTGAGAATAGGGACCAGGTTGAGGAGACCCTGGAGCGGTGGAGATATGCTTTAGAGAGGAGAGTAATGAAGGTCAGCAGGGCTAAAACAGAATATATGCGTGTAAATGTGAGGGAGGGTAGACGAATGGTGAGGATGCAGGGAGTAGAGTTGGTAAAGGTGGATGAGTTTAAGTACTTGGGATCAACAGTTCATAGTAATGGTGAGTGTGGAAAAGAGGTGAAGAAGAGAGTACAGGCAGGGTGGAATTGGTGGAGAAGAGTGTCAGGAGTGCTTTGTGACAGATGGGTACCAGTAAGACTGAAAGGGAAGGTCTACAAGAGGGTAGTGAGACGAGCTATGTTATATGAGTTGGAGACGGTGGCATTGACGAAAAGGCAGGAGTCAGAGCTGGATGTGGCAGAGTTAAAGATGTTAAGATTTGCACTGGGTATGACTAGGATGGACAGGATTAGGAATTAGTATATTAGAGGGTCAGCTCAGGTTGGACAGTTTGGAGACAAAGCAAGAGAGGCGAGATTGCTTTGGTCTGGACATGTGCTGAGGAGGGATGCTGAGTATATTGGGATATGGATGCTAAGGATGGAGCTGCCAGGTAAGAGGAAAACAGGAAGGCCTAAGATAAGGTTTATGGATATGGTGAGAGAGGACATGCAGGCGGTTGGTGTGAAAGAGCATGATGCAGAGGACAGGAAGAAATGGAAACAGATGATCCGCTGTGGCGACCCTTAATGGGAACAGCTGAAAGAAGAAGATGAGTCTGATCAGTGTCTGTGGAATGCACTGGTTCACTGATAGTTTTGTATTTGGAAACAAGGTAGTGGTATGCAAAGCTGAAGTGGACAGAACACGATATACGTATGCCTGGTATCATAGTCATTGGTCTGTGTGAGTGAGTGAGTGTCTGTCTGACCTCCTTATGCATGGGTTGCCCAGTGGAAGGTTTGACATAGCATTCTAGAGAGTAGCTTGGTGAAACCACACAGTGCTGCAATTCATACAGGCAGAACAACCTTCCATTGCCAGTGTATACGAAAGCCTGAGACACTTCTGGGGAGACTGTTTTATATTTTGTGCATCACAAAGAGTAGTATAGCATACAGGATGTCATTGGGGTGGTGGCGCATGTCTTCACCAGCATTTGTTGTCAGATTTCACACCATTACTGGTCATTTCTGTTTCTTTGCATGCTTATCAAGTGTGCTGCATGTGTCCTTTTTCCAGTGGTCTTGCTCATATGCATATGACGCAGATACAGTAAACTCTCAGTTAACTGGCAGTCATGGGGAGTGGTAGATGCCAGATAGCTGTAGTTTCTGGTTGCTTGAGAGTTACTATTAAAAATAGGCCTGCCTAATACTGGACCCTGTACTATTTGTTTGGTTTGACTTGTTCTCAGATTGGGGAGAGAAGGAATTTATTCCTGTTTTCCTTTTTAAAACTCTAAAACTTCAAAAACGTAAGGGTATGCTTCTGTGGGGGAAAAAAGGAAAGTGCAACATATGAAAATTGTACTGTATTTCAACATTTTTTTGCCAGTTGCTTGAATTACAGTTAACTCTTAGTTAACTGGATGTTCAGCTGTGGTGTGAACGAATACCCCTCACCACAGTTCAGCCATTGTATATGGTGCACCTGACTATCGCTGTTGAACCATATATTTATCTGTCCACCTACATGGAATTGTGATGTCACCAGGCACTCCTCTGTTAAATCCACAACAGGTCATGCTCCACAGTGATCTGTTCTAGGAAAATTGCTATTAACGTAATATTTAGTGGCACATAAAAAAAGTGTCCCGAATTCTTTTTAGAACCAAGACCCATTCCCCCAAAGGCAGGCGCCCGGTCTGTTGGACCCCAGCCATAAACAAACTTTACAACAGGAAGAGGAAGCTACTACATGACAGAGCAAAATCCCTAAAATGGAAGGCATCTCTGATCAGTACTAGCAAAAAACTACGATCACTCATAAAATCATCCAAGGCCAACTTTGAGAGAAAAATCGCAAAAGACACAAAAGACAATCACAAGGCCTTCTTTAGCTATGTTAGAAACCTGGGTGGAAACTCCCAGATATGCTCAGAGTTAGTCCAAAATGACACAAAATACACTGAACCCACTGACATTGCCAACATTCTGGCAGACAGGTTCAGTGCAAGGAGAAATAACTATCCCAGCAGAGTGTAGCCTCCCTAACATCTCAGATGCCCAGGTGAGAGCCTCTCTAAAGCTAAAAACACAGCATCAATGGGACGGATGTTGTCCCGGCTGTGTGCTACATGAACCAAGAGGAACAAAACCCACACATAAGGCTGCTGTTTAATCTTAGCCTAGCTACCTAAACATTGGTCCCACGTGCTTCTCGGACCTGGTCTGCAAAGCTATGGAGAGGATCATTATGGAACTCCTAAAGAAATACATTGGGGACCTACAGACATTGGATCCTACCCAATTTGGCTTTGTCAAGGGCAGATCCTGCCTTTTGAACTTCGGTCACTAAGGCCATTGATGAGGGTAAGGCAGTTCACACAGCCTACCTTGACCTTGCCCCACTCTGGCATCATAGACAAACTCACCAGCTTAAATGTAAACCCATATGTCACAAGATGGGTTGCAAACTGGCTCAAGGACAGAACCCACATGGTCAGAGTTGCTGGAGCTATGTCAGACTCTAAGCCAGTCTGGCGGTGTCCCACAGGGCTCAGTCCTGGGACCCCTCTTGTTCGGCATTTATTTTTCCAGTACAGGCAAACATAGGAGGATTGTGGCTGACAAAGTTCGCAGATGACTGCAAACTCATAATTGATACTCCAGCGGACACAAACATCCTTCAGAGAGGCCTCATAGAAATGGATAATTGGTGCCAGAACCATGGCCTTAAGCTGACCGACAAATTACCACATAGGTGGTAATCCATTAAATCTGGAAGAGGTAATCAGGGACCTAGGGACCCAGGTTGACAGTAACCTCTCATTTGACACTCACATTGCCAAAGTGGTTAGGAAGACCTTCTATATTGCCCACCTTATCATGAAGGGTTTCACATCTAGATCAAGAGAGGTCATTGTGCCCCTGTACTCTTCTCTTATCAGGCCAATGATTGAGTACAATGGAGGATAAAGGGTCTTAAACATATGCTGCCCGACTGAAAAAGAACAAGAGACTTAAACCTCAACACAGAAATAAATGCTGGAGGGACAGGGCTCCTACACTCTGGAACAGAATCCCAGTCCATGTTAGGCAGAGCTATTCAAGAGAAATCCCTGGGGTCATCTCTGTGTCACTACTAGACAGAGGCACAGTAGTATTCTCATCCTAAGGGGTGGTGAAAGCCACACACACTCTGGCTAGGCTTATAAATGCCCTAGGGCAGATAGCCTAGTACGAACCTATGAACCTATTCCTCTGTTTAACATGTTCTTTAATGGCATACAAAAGTAACACTGACTCTGCTGTAATACACTATCTAGACGATTTACCATTATCTGATCAGCAAATACACTTAGCCAGCTTCAAGGCAGTGTGCAACACACACTAACACTGGGAAATACCTGAATGACTTCTTCCTAATGCTCGATGCAAAAAAATATCTTATTCTGTTTATCCCAACCTCAGCAACAAACAACATCATAGAATGTGTACCTCAAGCTAAACTTTTAGTTGTTAGAGACCAACACCTGAAGTTTTTTTTTAACAGCTTTATTAAATTATCATTTAAGACATAGGCAAACATACATTAATAGAAAATAAAATAAACGTTTTTAACATTTTCAATTTTAATACAATATACATCTCATATATTTGCTACTATTGTTAGTCCAACATTACAAAAAATGGCTGAATTCCTGCCTTCCCTTAAATGTCAGCCCTTCTCCTCCTAAATAGTATGCATGCTTTGTTTCCACAGTTTCCATTTACTTTTATATTATTTGCTCCTTCTTTTTTCTAAATATCCCTCTTTCCAGTTATTTTATCTCTTTTATAATATTCAATACCTGAAATACAGTTTTAGTAATTGCTTTTTTGTCAGCCAACAGGATTAAATGTAATAAGGCCTTACTGTATCTAGACAATTCAGATCCAGTATCCCAGCTCAAAAGAATACTTTCCTTATTTACAGCCATTTGCTCACCCAGTATATCTGATTTAGTGCTGTGTAGGGATTTTTTTTAAATCTGCCAAATCATTACACTCCCAGAATGTATGTTCCCAGTAATCTCCTTCATCTGACATCCAGCATTTGCTCTCTGAGGAAAACACGTAAAGTTTGAACAACTTATTGACTATGTAATATCTAAAACGCACAAGAAACTTTAGGTACCTTGTACTAGACAAAACTTTATTTTACAGAACAAGCACATCACTCAACTGCTAAAATGTATTACTTCCAACTCTTTATGGCGTCATCAATATGAACCAACCTACAGTAATCCCAAATCCACAAGCTTGAGCCTAAATAAGACAGCAAAATTTTCCAAACAAAACACACAATTGCCTGTCCATTGATAAATTTTGATGGCCAGACTTACTAGGTAGCCTAACTCTCACACAGCACAATATTCTTCACAGCATAATTCACAAAGCAAGCAAATACCCTGCTCTGCAGGGTCTCATCCAAACTTCTAATTCTCCTAGACCACTAAGATCCCAACAAAAGCATCTGTTATCTATAGCTGAATCCGGCAGGCTTTATATGTTAACACAAAATAATTTGTATGACAGCTCAAGGCCTGTTTAACTAATGGCAAAACGATGATGGTGAATACACTGCTGGCTCACACTTTTGTGCAACACCACACTTGGGTAAGTAACAGTTACAACATTTAATGGTCATACAATGCTACCATTCTTCCCCAACTCCAAACATAATCATTTCAGTATATCCTTTTGTCTCCATTACTCCCTTACCCAAGTGTCTTTCTCTCACTTTCTCGTTAACGTAATCATGTTTACTCTAAATCTTATTTTTACAGTCTGTAGTTTCACTTACCCTGTTTTTCCCTCACAATTACAAACCCTACCAGAGATTATGATGCATGTATGTAACTAGAGATATGCAAATAGTTTTTTTTTTTCTTTTTCTCTGTGTGCTACAAATGTAGTACTCTGTTGTACTGATTTGTCTTTACTCGGGAACTTATTCTCCCAGGAATGCTGCTGCTGAAAATGGACTTTATTTTTTTGGCTTAGTCAACCTATCCAGTTCAACAAAGGATGTAAATATGGTGTATTTGACATTTGCCCTCATTCTGGTGCATTCTACGCAGCTTTAGTTTGTGGTGCTGCTATGGTGCATGCACCTACCCCTTCACATTGCACACTTGCAGTCTTATACCCCTGTTATTAAGCTTTATACATCACTGGTTGCATCCTTTTCCTCCACTTGACATGCCCATTCATGGTTATTCCCTGCCTTTATGTCCTGTAATCCCCAAAATGTTTCTGAGTCCCTGTGTTTGTCATTGATCTCCACTTGGTATGATACCTGCCATAGTATTTGACCTTGTGTGCCACTACAACCCTGGAAAAAATAATTCATGTGTGTCCTTGTTTCTAAATTTGAGGGATTGGGTTTCACTTAACACCAAAGCACCAGTTTTGATGCACTGACGCTTGTTGGATTTGTCAGTCAAATGCATACTAAATGCTAATGTAACATTTAAATTTTTCACTTGGAACTCTGCTCCACCCATACATTCCAAGGAAGAATGCAGGTCATCATGTCAGCATAGGGTTGTATTCTTCCAAGTCAAGCTAAAAACATTTGTCGTTTATGTCGAAGCAGAACATCCAAGACTTTTGTATTCTGATTTTGTGGACTGTAAGCCCACCCAAGAAAGCTTGTGTGTGTGTGTGTGTGTGTGTGTGTGTGTCTACAAAGCAGCAGTGCATGTGCACACTACTTTTCTAAGGACCTGCAGTAGTTCCTCGGGCAGTTCCTTTATAGCTTTAATACTTTTCCTGTTTGAGCTATTTTCTTATGTGTGAATAGTAACATATATTGACATAAGGTTTCCTGCTCTTTCTACCCCTTACCGTACTCCTGAATATTAATTCATGTCCCTTCTTGACATGGCTTTAGGAGGCACTTTACTGCCTTGTTTTTTTTCTCTCTCTCTCTCTTTTTATTTTATTTTATTCCAAGTTATTGTTTGCCATACCTGCTCAATCCTGTTAATGCCATCATTGACCATGCATTTTCCTACTCATGACTCCTACCTCTCAACTTGTTACTGCAAAAAATCTGGACATAGCTTGACAAAATGGGGGTACAAATAGGGACATATTTTAAATATTGCTCTTATAAACTTAGAAAGTTGCTTGAGTTAACAGGATTTGTTTTAATATGCATTTTCTGAAGGATTTGAAGTCAAACTCAAATGTATGTCACTATTTAGTGACTTCAATCCTGAGATCATTCCAGTAATTTGCCAGGAAGAAAGAGGAACAGGCCAAAAATATGAGCCGAAAATCTGGACATTCTGTGAAAATCTGTACAGTTGAGAGATACTGGGACAATATACCATCTTTCTGATTCAGTCTTGTTTGCAGTGTTGGTACCGCTAAAGTTACTAATCTGTACAGGTTCAAGTTTTGTTGTCACACACTGAACCTGCTTCTGCTTTAGACATCTAGTACAATGAAAGGATTAGCAAACAATTTCCTGCAAAGCACTGTAATGCTTCTCTTGTCTTGTGACAACTGCAAGGTGTGACAGTAGTATGTCCAAGGTGTGACAGTAGTATGTCCGACTTTCCCTACTGAAACTTTTTAAATTGGCTGCACACACAGCACAGTTCACAGTTTGTTCATTTGAAAATTAATTGTACAAAGAAAGTCAAAAGTAGCAATTTTTTGTTACACTGTTATGTTCTGTTGTGTGCATCTTTTAGCAGTACAGTTGTGTGTTATTTTCTCCATGTCCGTGAAGGTGGTATTTACTCAAGTCAGGTCATGTTGTTTGCTACTACAGTTGCTTAGTAAGCCTGGAATTAAATTGATTGTTACTCTATGGCTAGCATGTGAAAATAATGTAAGTTATTTCAAAGTGCAAGACAGTACTGTGAAATTAGGTTACTTTCAGCTGTGAATAGACATTAGGTACTTTGTGGTCTAGTTGTATTCTGTGTCTCAGAACAGACCATCTGAGCGCAGTGAGTAGCCCATGAAGGGAATGTGTACTTCCAATCCATTGACATCTGCCTGAAATTGTCCAAAGCACCGTCATGCTTTGAAGAACACACCAGTGCATACACTCTAAATCTAATGGGAGATCTTTAAAAAAAAAAAAAAGTTTAGCGCATAATAATACATCAGCGGTTTTACTGCACAGCTTAACATAGTTACACAAGTATAAAAAAGTAACTATATCCCCGAAAGAATGTGTAACTTTATACTGAAAACAACAGCATTTTGTAGAACAACATTCCTCTAAATTATTTTCATGTTGTGGCAGATAAACACTCTCTCAAGGGAAATGGTTAGTGCTAAATTTACTGTTTTTATTCGGATATGTTTCACAGAGCCTCCTCTTTGATTAAGTAAAAATGTACAGCAAACCATACAATTTCTTAATATGTAAAACTGACGTGTAGTAGGTGGAGCTACTTAAATTCCTTTATTGAACATTCAGTTTTCTTAAATAAGCTGCAGAGTAACCTGTGTCTAAACTTTGATACTCTGTGTTCCATAAATACATCTTTTGAAAAGTAGTATTTTTTTTCTTTAGCGATCCTAAAATGTTTTGGCTGTTAGGCATTCATGCTTGGAAGGTAACCATTTAATGTCACATACCTGAACTGATGTCCACTGTTCAAAAAGCTGCATTTCCATGTTGTACTGTTGTTGAAGTCTGTATGCTTTAGCACCGCTTTGTAAGAGTAGAAGGGGGTATGTGTGTACCCTCCACAGCCCAAAAAATGAGTGGAGAAGTTTAAACCAGTGTCAACCTTTTGGGTGTACTCTGAAGTAAGCAGTAAACCACTCAAGGACGGTGGAGGCAAACCAAAATAATAATGTAAGATGCTGTGAACAGTATTGTGTGCTGCAGAGAGATCCAGTGGGAGCAAAACAGAAAAGAAGTGATGGCCTGTAGCCAGCAGAAGGTCGTTCACTACTCAAATGAGAGCAGTCTCATTACTGTGATCATCCTTCAGTCCATTAACCTTAAGGTAAAATTCAGACTATGCATGTACAACTGTTATGACTGCCGTACCTAAGACGAGAGGTTCAAGATTGGAAGAAAGCTATCAAAGGTGGATCTCTCATACCTTTGAGTACACAGTGCTTCTTTTGGCATGTACTTTTGTAAGCTTATTGCTCAGCTTGTCTTGAGTCCCTTTGTTACCCAGATAAACTGGCAGCCCTATCCCTGTCAGTCTCTTATTGATTCCTTTACTGGGACCTTTGATTTACTTTTGAGTCATGAAAGACCGTGCCCTGTTTTGACCTTCTGTAGTTTATAGAGCCAATGACTCCCCAGATAAACATGACAAGAACCTCCGCCTTTATCAGTAAATAAGAGTCATTGGCAGGATAGGTACCTAACCCAAGATATTCTATGCCTTTGGAACAAGCTTCCCGTCCATGCCAAACAGAATAGTACCCTGACCACTTTCAAAGTTAATCTTGATAACTGGATGGCCAGTCATAAATTCTCCCTATGTAGTACTATGCAACCCTTCTAGACACAAGAGCTGAAAATGATTAAATTATATATTAATTTGGGAGTACCTTCGTTGAAGGTTGGGCGTCGGGCTGGCACCTCGGCACCATAAAAATCTACTGCCAATCATTAGCGGACCGGAGTTGTACTGTGGTGACCTCTAACCGGGAAAAGTCGAAAGAAGATCAATTATTTGTTTAGGCTTTCGATGGCCTTAGTGACTTTTTACATGGTATCAACCTATGAACCTATTATTGTAACATCATTTTCACCTTGTACAGCTTTTCTCAAGTTTTCATTTATTTATCTGTCTGTTTGTTTTTTGTTTAAAACTGGTAGGCTGATCTACGAAGGATCTCTTCCAGTGACAGCTGTGAATTAGAGATTTGACCAAGAAGTCAATTTGATACACAAATGATTCAATACAAAAGCAAAAGACAGAACCATTAATTAACAAGTGTACTCTATGTTGAGAAATGGCTACTAATCAAATCCTTGATTTAAATAATGGTAGTTGTCATAATTAGATGCAGAATTTGACATAAGGAGAAGAAAATATCAAGCTTTTTATAATATGTTGAAAATTTAGCATGAAAAAGGTTGGGTGGGAAGGTGGTAGGATAAGGGGAAATGAATAAGGAAAATGAACTCAAGTTAATGTTGAATTGAAAAGGCATATTTATTTAATTAACACCTCACTTTCAAGGAAGGCCTTTAATATGGATCTGCTTTCCTTTACCGACCCAAAAGTTGCAACCACCAGCATTATGCAGACCAGATTTGTGCTTTTGCAGCATCTGTTAAGCATGACTGTTTAAATGGAATTGGTTTGCAAACCTTGATATGGCGGGCTGTGTTCTCATACCCCACAGTCTCTAAGTATCCTACTTCTGATG